>NW_026930882.1:0-43313 GCF_032062105.1 Saccostrea cuccullata
GGAAAATTTATTTTGGCTTATACTATCTACTCCGAAATGCTTTTATCTAATACAAACATATTTTATGTAAGAGGGTTGTTCGAAAAATTCGTGGATGATCTCAGTAGAAGTTTAGAATAAGCACTTATATATATGTTACAGTAAATAAGTGAAATCAGGAATTTCAGTTATTTCCTAAACCATTCAGTAAATACATATATATTATTATATTTCCATTTCTAATTTTTTTTCTCTGTGATAACTCTTTGAAAGTTGTCGGAGTTTATTTCTTGATAATTCTGCCGGAATGTAAATTAGACAGGTCGATAGGTCAGGAGCTAAGGAGGCCTAACATGCATGCAAATCTCGTGCACATCTGTCTCTGTGTCTGATGCTAAGGAGGCGAAATATGCATGTAAATCTCGTGCGACTGCCTTTGTGTTTGACGTCAGTGGGCAAGGACTAGTGAAATTAGCATGGAGGTCCTCGTGTGATTTAAGTCTATGTCTACATTTTTAAAGTCTAAATCTACAATTTTATTTCACAATGAAATGGAAATATAAGGAATCACTGTCTTGTTTTGAGAGTATGCCAGGGACATCAACAATAGTGGAAACATGGGATAATTTTTGCATAACGGGCTTCGCCCGTTATGCAAATTATCCCATGTTTCCCACAATTGTTGATGCCCTGGCATACTCTCAAAACTAGACAGTGATTCCTTAAATAACAGCAACTTGATCCGAAGGGTCGTATCACGTCGAGTTGACAGGCGCGGATCATCAGATATAACGAGACGCGAAGCGTCGAATTTGATCTGATGATCTGCGCCTGTCAGCGAGACGTGATACGGCTCTTCGGATCAAGTCACGTGATAGCGCAAAATTAACAGTAAAACTGAGTGATACACGTTAGGTATATAATAAATGTATTTACTGGCTGTTTTAGGAAATATATATAATTGCTGAATAGCTAGGAAATTCGTGTATTTACTGAAAATTTTGGCCAATTTTACACATTTTTACTGAACAAAGCAGGATGAATAATATATCCATATCCTTTAAAACATTCAGTAAATATACAAATACTAAAATTCTTTTTTTAAAGCAGCATTTGATAAGAATTGTTTCTACAAAGCTGACGTTATGCATTAATTTTTGATTCCTTTATTGTACTTTTTATGTAAAATGAAGTTTCTAATATTCACATTTCAAAAATATTTCTAAAGAAACTATGAATTTAGATCATTTAGCATCAGAGAAATGTATTTGAAATAGTTTTTACATACTTTTTATTATAACATTTATGAAAAATGTCCGAATTTTAAGCAATGGTTATAAGCCTCAAACTGTCCATTATGTCAGATATTAGACAACCCGAGGCGCGTTATCCTAAGCAGAATAGGAATTTCATGTATTTCCTAAAATTTAGGAAATACGTGAAATTCCTTGTTACACATATTTACTGTAACATATATATTATTTAAAAAATATTTGTTTTGTTGATGTGTCAAGTTACATTTCATTCGAATTGACAAAAATTAATTTACTTATTTATAAATATTTACATGTTTTGTACCCTCAGAGCTCACTTAAGTGCAATGTAACGTCAAAAAATAGCGACAAGAATTTACAAATAATATATGTTCTATCTCTATACAGTTTACACAGTATAAATATAATCCAATGCCCACTCATTATATCCTCTTTTTTTTTTTTTAGATATTTAGCAATATCTGTTCTCATTGTTAAATGTCCTGTGTTAAGCTTTTAGTTTCTTTCATCACTAAACTGGCTTTCACAGGATAAGCAGGTCTGAAGCGCCTATGTTTTTCTTTGACATTCCAACTTTTTAAAGATTTTGTTCAGACCGTTACAGTTATTTCGTGACACAACAAAGTCAATAGCCACACGGAAATGAAACATTGAAGGTCTGCAAAGCACATCAACATTGAAGGTTCGGAAAGCACATCAACATTGAAGGTCCGCAAAGCACATCATCAAGCTGGTGGATCCTATTTGGGATTCGATCCATGCCATGACGCTGAAACGAGAAATTAAAAGAAAACGAAGAAACAACCAAAAAAAAAAACAGTTGTAATGAAAATGTATCAGAAAAATATTAGAGGTGCTAAAGGGGAATAAAATATAAAATTAAGGGGAGGGAGGGAGGGTGGGTTTTAATTTTTTTTTTTGCGTCTGCTTCCTTCAAATTACATATTAAAAAGGAATATTCTAGAAGACATGCCCATACAAGAGATATCAAGAATTGTTTGAGCACCGAGCACGATGTTTTACGAAGTTCAACGTTAAGAAACTAAGAGTTATCTATCTTTGTATGTATAAATTGAAGCTGCATGAAATAACCAGGTTTATCCATATTGGATAAACCCCATTATTTCGTGACACTGGACCTAGACAATAACAGACTAGAAACACACTTTATCAGATTAAACCCAGTAAAAGGTTTAAGAAGTCTGAAAATACAGTCAATAAAAACAAGACTTTATTTGTTTTGGCGTGCTTGTCATGGCCATTTAATAATATATTAAATATAACACAATGTATGCGCCGATGATAATATGATGATGATATGATGATAATATGGCAGCATAGGTAAATGAATATAGATAATGAGCAAGAGAAATACCGTCTTGATCCAAGGAGACTGGAAAAAAAACAGTACCCCCCGAAGACAGCATTCTTTGCAAAATTATGCCAAATGGGTCAAGGGACAAAGTCACGTGACCCATCCGGCACAAACTAAAACTGGGGCAGCAATTTTGCAGCCCAAAATAACGACAGCACAAATCGTGCACAAATTAGGTACACATTGCACCACAATATATGTATTATGCCAAATGGGTCAAGGGACATGGTCGCATGACCCATCCGTCTCAAACTAAAATAAGGGTGGCGATTTTGCAGCCCAGAGTAACAATAAAAGCACAAATCGTGCACAAAGTAGGTACAAATTGCACCAAATAACTAAATTGGTAAGTGAAAGGCACAAATTGCACCCTAAGATTAATTTTTTTAAATGAATGCAAATTGCATTGAAAATGATAAATGTACAAATCGTAACACAATGGGGCTCATGACAAGGATCATGGAAATGTGACAAAACAAAATTACACAATTGAAATGATCTAAAGCTTTTCTCAAAGTATAAATAAAAATACGGTCTCCTAAATCTGAAAAATGAACTCCATCTTCTCAGAACAAATCCTTGCATTGCGCCCTAATATATGGATAACTGATTGATTAACACGACCCTGGAACTTACTTACTACAAATGTAGTACATGCACTATTAATCCTACGTCTACCCTTTTGTCATTCTGCATTTGCAAGGCAATTTATCAATTAATTCGAGGCAAAATATGTGACCATATAATAAAAGTGTTTGGGAGTATTCAGTAAATGTAAAAGCAGTATTTGAATTGCAACTTAAATACTCTGTGCCATAACATTAAACAATGTAAGAACAAAAGGTAAATTTACAATGGTTTTATGTAAAAATTGTAAGCTGCTGACTGTAGGGTGGTATCAATAAAATATATATCGATACGTATCAATATTTAAGAAACATATTGTATCGAAAATTAACTTTCAATACGAATCGGACATGCATTTTTTCTTCTAATTCTGTTAAAAAGATTTCAGTCACCAAAGATCATATTTCACTTTTTTGACTTAAAACTGTTCAATAATCACAGCAATTTGTTTCCACCCACTGGGAAAGGGTCCTGTACCGGTTCAATTGGGAAAAATAACATCGAAGAAAAACAAAGGAGAATTTTCTCTTATATATGCTATTGCAACGTATTTTGCGTTTATTCCAACTAAATTACCTATTAATGCTTGTTTTCAAGAATAAACAACAAGTACTTATTGTTTTTATATCAACCTCCCTTGTTTTCACATCGTCATGCTTTCAGTTTGTCAAAATGTATGACACTACGCTGTCTAAACCACTGCTCCCGCCAAATTACGACTTTCTCTACTTTCGATTTAAGCGGAAGTGAAACCATTAGTCAACTTGTACAATGTTTCTTTTATCAAGAAATACGATGTCGTCGTAATCTTTTGCTTCACAGTTGAATTGGGAATTTTTAGTCACAGCATTGAGAAAAATTAACTTTTTTTTTGGCATTGGGAACGGTGCCGTTTATCGGTACCAGTTATATAAGGAAAAAAGAAAAAAAAAACGCTGAATCATACAATTTTTAAGGCAATAACACAGTAGAATTATTACTGAAGAATAGACAATTTTATTTTAACATATTGATTTTACAGTCATTAAAAGTTTAAATTTGATAGTCATTAAAAGTTTTAATTTGAGATGTAAATAGTAATGACAATGATACAGGAACTCTCAATGTATAATTTTTATGAAATTCATGCGTTAACTGATTTATAAGCCTTTTTTTTGATTGACTTGTTGTAGAATCCAATATATCGCATATCGCTTTAAAAAAATGTATCGTATTGTATCTAAATTTTTTGCTCAATACACAGCCCTAGAGCCTTACTGCCATCTTCCCATCTGCGTAATATTTTTTTCTGAAAACCCTTTTACATACAAGTGGGTTGTAACCCCAATGTGAAAAATGAGTGCGTCTTAAATTCAATTGACTGAATATTGAAAAATTGTGAAGCTTTGTTTAAGGTCAATTCAATGTATAAAGACCATATTGTGTACCTAAGAAATGAATAGTCCGATATTTTAAATCTTTGTAGCAAAATAATTTGATTGATCGATTATTATTGTTTTACGCCAAGTCGACAATAGTTTTAAAGATGTTATCAAATACAAATGCTCCACCAAAGGAATTTACCACTTGTTGATTATTGACCAATTAATTGCACCTTGGTTTTTTTCATTGAAGTCTATGGACAGCGCATATGTTTTTGTAAGATATTTTAAAAAGTAGACTGTCTGAATTTCAAACTAATCCGAGTAATAACTTGGTGAAAATATGTTTCTTTGTTTATTAAAATATGATATAAAATGAATTTTATACTGAAGAAATTTTTTGAAAAATTAAAAATTTTCTTCTTTCTATCAAGGCCATATAACTCTTCAGAAACTTCCAATGTGTAAAATGACCATCTCTGTACGTGTTATTAGACTACGTCTTGTGAATTTGGTTTATTTCACTTCTATCTTTATCTAGCATTTTAACTAGTTTAAAATGATCTAAAATCAATGAAAATCCCTTTATTATACATTGAATATCTTAACATGGACGGAAACTGAGAATGGGATAGGGGTTTGGAGTTTAAATGTGAAAAGTGGGACGCCCTTTTAATATTTGTACATAATGCAGCAAAATTCTGCAAAGATTGAAACAACCACATTGTAATATTTGATTTTTTCCACATGAACACATGTCCCCGAACCAGTTTAGCCAGTCTTAAATGTTTTAACAAAAACTTGAATGGCATCGCAAGAGACAATTATATGCTCCATACCAAAAGCCACTATTTCACTCTCTCGTAGTAATGCAAAGACAGCTCATGTAAAAGCAGACCTAAATAAAGTCGCTTCAAAATCATAACACAAATGTGGCAAAACACTGACAATGTTATCAAACATAGGTGATATAATGGGTTTCTTATATCCTGAGACGCATTAGTTACATCTCTTGTAACCAGCCCATAACTTCTTAATAATAAATGAATCGATTGGATTCTGTCAACCATGCAAGTTGATGACAAAACTGATTCCTGATAAATAACATTTGACAGTAGAAAAAGCCATATTACTCTCTGACAGATATGTTATAGAATTAATCATATGATCAACAGGAGGGGGGCAGATATGCTGAAATTATAACTGTTGCCTGATATTGAAAAAATACTTTTTCTTTCTGTATTTTGAGATACACCGGTTTGAAGGAGACTGGCTACAGCTAGCTCCTGAATAGCTCTCCAAAACTGAATAGGTACATGGAGGGAAAACTTTTCTGTCATGAAACCTAATCCACTGGAATTTAATTTTTTATACCTGGTATATGATAAGCTTTTAAATGTACATTAAACTTAAAAAGTCTGCATAAATTACATCCCAACTAATGCAATAATTTGTTTGTTTCTGGATGATTTGTGATTAAATTGCTGTAAACCAAAGAAAAAATTGTCAACTTTCAGCCCAGATCATAACCCTTAATACAACAGATACAAGTTCCAAGAAAGCGGTATCCCTGTATTATTCCTCAGGCCAGCCAACAGGTCAATGTGGGCAACACCAATGTTTACTTTACTAAACACCACACCGTAACCAAAAGAACTTGAACAATCTAAATAAAATTGAAGTGCATCATATTGATTATTATAAATATTCCTGCCATACACGACTAGGAAATGGTGTCCTACAATTAAAATCACCAAGAAATGGAACCCAGATTAATAAGTCTAACTTGCTTTTATTTATTTTAAGAGTGGACTAGAAAAAAAAATTGTTCAACTTTTTATTATTTGATTGATTCATTTTTAAAAAAATAAATTCCATGTACATGTATATTTTAAAAAAAATGAATGTTTATGTACATATAATGGCCCGATATTTTCTTTAAAATTTATACAAAAAATGACATTACTACATGTAGATCACCGCAGAAAACACATCAAACATGGGAAATCCAAAATTATTACTATGTGAGGGTGACCAGTAGATGGATGGATAGTTTACAGACTATAATATGCAGGGTCTTGGTTTCTGAAAGCAAGTTTGTTATTCTAGTTCCAACCACGACGGATACACGTGTTTTAAATTTAGGCAAATTCCCAAACAATGCACAACACACTGGCTATTGGTTTTGGCAATGGTGGAAAGGGGGGGGGGTCATATTTTGCCAGAAAACATGTACAGGGTTCCCCTTTGATAACAAGTATGTCGTTATTTCAATCTCGCATTGTATGGAAATTCTTAAAATTAAAAATATAATAAATAATAAAAGGATTTAGGTCAAAATGAACTTTACTTCGATTATGTAGAGCTGGAATAGCAGGTTACAGGGAAACTAAAGAAGTTACAGTGACTCTGAGTAGTGACTCTGAGTCAAGTGCCTGCTCGACAATGGCGACATCATGTTCAGCACGTTGCGGCGTGGCAGTGCATAAGTTGCTTCAGGTACTCTATGTTTTAGGCCTAGATACGGAACTTCTTGTGATTTCTCTGGAATAAAGTCTCCTGCCCTCCGAAGCTCTTGATACACGTAACATATTTACTTGTATTTGACAATAAATCAGCAGATGATGATCGATTAATTCTTTTTAAAAATTTTTGCGTCTGCTTCCTTCAAATTACAGATTAGAAAAGGAATATTCTAGAAGACATGCGCATACAAGAAATATCAAGAATTGTTTGAGCACCGAACACGATGATATACGAAGTTCAACGTTAAGAAACTAAGAGTTATCTATCTTTGTATGTATAAATTGAAGCTGCACGAAATAACCAGGTTTATCCATATTGGATAAACCCCATTAAATCCTTTCTATACAGTTGGTCCTTATCGATTACAGAGTATCTATCATTCAAAAACCGCCTGTACAATTTGTACACACTTGCAAAATTCTATTGTGACATATTTTTTTATTCCTTCAATACTTTATATAATTTATTCAGGATTGTTCCTGAGTAAAACACAAAAGTGCATCGTTATTGTTAATAGTTCATGAAACGCGTATTGTATATAAATTAAGTACCTTATTAATGCATTAGATACTTCAGATGTGTGATAGCTTCATAGTTGATCTGCCTCAATTCTGTTTTGTTCCAATGGATCACTATTTTTGTGGAGTAAAAAAATATCGTTCGACAAAATGCAATAAATCAATAATATTTCATTATCATTTAAATCGTTATCTACATGTACATGTACGTAACAAATTCTTTTAAGGACCACCACATTAAATAATGTTATCTGATCATATGTGAATAACTCAAACAAAGAAAACCCCGTGTTAAACTTACTCATTATTATACGTCCGTAAAGTGCAAATAAATCAATACGGCCAGAGCCATAACACAGTATTAGATGACGACCACTATCACGTAAAATACACAAGAAGCGTTTATGACGTAGGCGGGGGATATCGATATCATAGATAACAGAAATAGTTTTATATAGCTATTTATATATCTCAACAGACGCTTGTCCTTTTCCAAATAAATGTATAATTAAAATTTGAATCTTCCTCACTAAAAAACATCGTAACAATGAAACCGAAGATCGAATATAATTTTGTATAATGAAAATTTGTATCTTCCTCACTAAAAAACATCGTAACAATGAAACCGAAGATCGAATATAATTTTGTTTCAAATATATCTAGAGATCTTTAAAGTGAAAAGATTTATCAATGTATTTCAGTTGTTTTTTTAAACGGTCTTTTTTATCAAATACTCGGCCTATTCATAAAGAATTAAAAGGTAATTTTAAAAAAATCGTAGGCAGTAAAATGTAAATATTTGCTGCTTTATTCCTAGCCTGAAATAGCATATGAATGCTTCAAATACATTATTCATTGCATATTATAGCAGTTTTTACAACAGATATGAATTAAATATTGATATTGTTATTTTTGTCAAGTTGATACGAGGGGTTGGGACTTGTTCTCCTTCAAAACTAACTACTGTTTTGAATTATTAATTAATGTGATTTAACCACTCATGGTTAAATCCGTTTTTCAAAGTGCCATTGAGCTTTTTAATATTTCGGTTTTTGGAGGTATCCTTACGGTCCTGGCCTTGTGTTAGTGCCATCCTGTTCTCGGGTTTTGGGGGTATTAGCCAAACCCAAGCACTAAAACCTGTGACATCGAGCGCAAAAAATCAAGTTTCTGCAAAATTTCAAGATGCACTCCAAGTCGACGACAATGACAAAAAGAGAGCGTGATTCGACGCTATGACCAAGAAGGCGCGCCAAGCGCAACGATGGCGCCCAGGCCAGTCTAGGTGATTGTCAAACTGAAACCAGTGGAAGCATGAGCCAGCCGTCCTTTAGCTTATCTAATGAGCAATTGCAGCAGGTGTCAGAAGCTGTAGCAAACATCCTAAGCAAGCAGAGACCATCCCCCAATGCCGATAGAGCCACTGGAAACCCCCATAGCCACACAGGAACAGAGTCAAGATACAGAACCCGTTTTGATAAATGATAATTACTTTGCATTAACCAAAAGCTACGATAACGATTTAGGTCATAAAGTATCAAATAAATTGAAACTTTAAATCGATAATGGTGAGTACATCAATTTGGGCTCCTTTCTAAACTGACACTGAGCTTGTGATGTGGTTTTGACAGCCCACAAGTAGCGTCATAAAGCCTTCTAACAAAAGCCCTACCAGATGGGATAGCACTTGTACAAAAATTCAGTAGCCCTGTAAGAGCCTGAAGTTCCTTCATTGTAACCTTCATTTTGAATAATATATAAGTTAACTGGTCCTTAAGCTGCCCCAATTTGTCTGATGATATGCGAATTGTCATTTCTTGAGTGTTTATTTCTAGCCCCCCAAAAAGTCAAAATGTTTGTAGGTCCCACAGTTTTTTTCATGCGCTAAGGGGATGCCCGGCTCGTGACAAATGGAACTAAACACCGACATAAGCCTCAAAAGACAGAAAACTCAAAATCCAACTGATAAGAACGAAAAACCAACTATTGCACATTGTTTACCAATTAATCTTATGTTAAATTTCATTTTCAAATAATGAAGTTTATGGCCTACTTTTCATGCTAGTGGTCCCTCAGTAATCCTCAGAAAATACCTTAATTGTTCACACTCTGAGCATTTTGTCTTTACTCACAAAATATTGCAAGAAACACAGCTCTTTATACAATGAAATAGTATAGCAACAGAACAACTTTGTTTTATAAAAAGAAACGATTCGGATTTGTGTCATATACTTGATAATTGTTACCGTCCGAATATCCTCTATCATATTTATATTTTTCTTCATTTTGATTCGAATATTAAAAAATCTTAATAAAAATCTAAATGATAAGAACTCTAAATTATTCATAGCCTAAAGTTATAGTTATTTTTGTTGTCATTATTATCATGATATTTATATTATAAGGAATCAATAATCAAATTATTGAGATTTGTTATCTGTAATGGTTTTTGTTCATACTTTTAAATTTCTTTAATTTATTTCATAGCATTCAATTATTTGAAAAAAAAATGTATGTGCATCCACACAAACACTATTAGCAAAATGATGTTTAAAGATATACGCAACCTTTACATAGTTATAAGTATTTGTAGGAAATGACAAAAATGAAAATCTTAAAATTTTAGTCTAAATTACCTCTACATTATCATGAATTAACCATACTCAGAGACGTCAGCGTAGTCATGGGCATCGTTCGTATAATAAACCTGCAATACACGACGTCTCTTTTGATTCATTACTACTTTATATAAATCAACAGTTAGGTCTACATCAAATTCGAACAAAACTTTACTCTGTCCCTTTGAAACTTTTAAATAGTCTTCTTGAAAAGGCCAAGGAACATCCAGATTTAGATTCCTCGTCACCTGAATATAGGCTTGGCACTGTGATTATGGATATTGCATATCATGGGCTTTTTAAACCCGCACGCTTCACGGAAGAAAATGCAGCTAAAACAATCCGTTTTTTCCCTAAACTTCAATATGCCAATAAGGGAATTGACGCGGTTAATATAAGTAATATTCTTAATCACAAAGGGGTCCAGTCTTGTATTCCACCATATTGCAAGTTAAAGACTACGCCTTGTATTTCCTACAAATATACATCGACCATTGCTTCCAAACTTTTCAATTACAAAAACACTTTACGTGGCCTGGATACCGACTACATGTACCTGAAACATAATCCCCATTCGTGTCCATGTTCTTCTTCGCCCTGTAACTATAGTCCTGCTGGATACGTTATTACAGGTGACGTAAATATAGTTCGTAATGAGAACATTTGATCACTTATTTTAAGAAGTCCTAAACATAGGGAACCCTGATCCTTCAACTGGCGTCGGAATTTCATTAATATTATGGATTCTGTTGAAAATTACGCCAGACGATGGGCCAGATATGAAAAAGAAGACGTCGACACCTTGTCAGAATGGATTAAATGTAAATGTATCAGTTCCTTGTGAAAGTCACCTATTAAAAAATTGAGGGGCAATATAAAAACCATCTATCCTTCTGTGTTCAATAAACCAAATAAAGTGACAAAAGAATTAGATAGATTACATGATCATTATTTACTGGTTCCTACCGACAAAGCAGGTAACAACATTGTCTTCGTTTGTAAGGCTCATTATATGAATTGCATTCTAGAAGAACTTAGATTCAATTCTACAAGTGGTAATCCCACTTGTACTCATACTCCCCTTTCTAAGGAAGAAATTCTTCAAAATCACCTGTCAGTTTTGAATACTTTTAATATTCCACAGAGCCAAAATGAATTTGAACTACCTGATATACATTGGATTCCGAAACTTCATAAGAATCCTTACAAAGATACATTGCAGGTTCCAGTAAATGTTCAAACAAGCCTCTTTCTTTACTCCTCACTAAGATATTGACAGTAGTGAAGGACAAACTGCAAGAGTACTGTACAACTATATATTCAAGAAGTGGTGTGAATCAGATGTGGATACTAAAAAATTCCAAAGAACTTTTGTACATTTGGAATTTGAAATCACAGGACTTTAAAAAAATCATCTGCTTAAAAACGTACGACTTTTCAACATTATACACAACAATTCCCCACGACAAATTAAAATCCAGGCTTTTTGATATCATTGACAGCTGCTTCTTCAATAAGCATGGAACTCGTAAATTCACTTACCTCGTCATTGGTCCTTTGCAAAATTATTTTGTTAAAACAGATTCTGATTGCACACATAAGTACTCTGAAGTTGACATCAAGAAGATGCTTGAGTTTCTGATTGACAATATCTACAGTCCCTGAAACGTTCTACTTTCCCACCTGAACGGTGAATGAACGCTGAACGAACGGTGCGCGAACGCTGAGTGAACGATGTACGAACGCTGAACGCAACTTGGTGAACGATGTGTGAACGGTGAGTGAACGCAGAACGCGAACAAAGCGCGAACGTGAGCGCAAAGTGAACGGTGAACGAACAATGAACGCAAGATGAACGATTTATTCGGAATGCCTCCGATCTTTTCCTTGCATTGAAAGCAACCTATTATTTTATAATTCTAATTTCAGGTGCTTTAATATAAATAAACAATAGATAAATAAATAAATAAATAATAAATGATATTTTATGCTAGTAAAATTGTTTTAAGTTAAGTTACATGTATTTTATGTTAATTTGTAATTCCCCACTTTCTGCCTCATTATCTGTAACCGTGGGGACCCTCCGGTAATTTTATCCTTTTGAGATAAGAGAACTAGCATCATTATATCTACTGCTATGGATAAGACAAGACGGTCAAACATTTGCTGAAATATTTTTTGGATTACCCACCTCCATCCCCAAACAGACTTTAACTGTACATTAGGCCACCTAAAACTCATATGTCTATGTTTTTCATTGCAATTAAATTCTTTTTTATATGTATATTATGTTGTTAGTCATATCCTAATTAGGCCAGATAATGGAATTTTGAGCCAATTCATATGTACAAGGCCATATTTTGGAGGCCACCTATTTTGCCAAATTATATATGTTATGTAATCGTCACATACTGGGAGACCAATTGTTATTGCATAATTGTTTAATAATTTTTCTCAGGAATTGTGTTTTAATGTTACATTGTCTCCCAGTCTTTTTTATTTAGTTTTATGTATTATATTATATGTTGTTATTTCATAATAAATGAGATATTTTTGGAACAAACATGTCTTGTGTTATTTGGCAAAAAACAAGCTCAATGTTGTCAGACGAGTGTTTAATTCAAGGAATGAAAGCTGAGCTTAAAAACATTTTTTTCTGTACATATATGTACGTATGTTTTAAATCGATATTTTTATAACACGATTTTAATTGCCGTAAAACATGTGTACTTGTTACCGAACGCGTGTAGTTTAAATATAAAATTAATCTATTTATATAGTAAATATGCTTATTATGTTCCCCAAACGAAGTTGGGGAACATATTGTTTTTACTCTGTTTCTTATTATTATTATTATTATTATTTTTCTTCTTCTTCTTCTTCCTGGAACTTTTTTGTCCGGGAATGATCTTGTAAACTGTTCGTCCGATGTAGGTAAAACCTTTTTAGGGTTAGTAGACATGTTATGTAGATTTGCGGAATCAAGGTCATTTTGCGCGCACGTGCTTGCAAGACCGTGCACGTGCAACACGTGAAATGACCAATATAATAAATATAGCCACAACTGTTCTATTTTTAAATGAAATGCTTTGAAACTCATAATGTGACGATATATTAGTAGTATAGACATGACGACATGGTGAAAATAGCAAGATCTCACGCGCATGCATGTGCACTTCGCTCTGATTGGCTGCAACTAAAGTCTCAATATCTTTCTTGTTTTTTGACGAAATCCTTTGAAATTTTGAAAATAGCCATGCATTAGGATATCCTACAACATGAAATAAAGCAATTATCATGAAAACACGTGCATGCACGTGCGCTGCAATCTGATTGGCTGAAACTTTAAACAGCTATAACTCCCTTGGTTTCCAACCAAACAGGATGGGATTTGGAACATAGATAGATATAATGGACTTCTACAAGTAGGTATGGTCACCATGCACATGCATACACGTGCGTGTACATGTGCTGCAATCTGATTGGCTGAAACTTTAATCAGCTATAACTCCCTTAGTTTTCACCCAAACGGGGTGGAATTTAGAACATAGATAGATGTAATGGACTTCTACAAGAAGGTATGGTCACCATGCTCATGTATGCACGTGCGTGCACGTGAAATGAGTAAAATCAAACATACACTTGAATGAGGGTATTTTTTTTTAATAATTTTGGATTAAATACTTTAATATTCAGTATATTAAAAATATAGATTGTGTAGACAAGATGATATGGTCATGACGCAAATGCATTCACATGTGCACGCGTGCAATGCCTAAGTTTAAATGATTTTTGTACACTTCTTTGTTAATGTTGTTAAAATCTCAGATGCATAGAGGTTGTCTTATTTAATGAAGCTTACAGGGAATATGGCACCAAAAGGGAGTTGGGGAGCGTTTGGGGAACATCTGTAACGGTCCCCGTTACAATTAGCACTAGTTCTTTTCAGTAATAAAATAATGTGGACTTTAGAAGATAAAACTACTACTTATAGAATAAATTAATTACATTGTACGCGGTTGAAACAACCATACATGTATTTCCGTGCCAAGGCGATTCTGAGTAAAATAACGGATTTTTTTTAAATTCACAATTGTCTGTTGACGTACGCAGTTATGATAAGGCTGTCCGACGGCTTACATGTCTTAAAAATATACATTTAATTTGAGCTAGATTTTAATTTCAATATGTGATCCTTGTTTGAAATTGCAGTCAAACTGAGATAATAGTCTAATCAGATATTATAATATAGCATTTCTGTGATGTCACTTGACTCTGTTGATCACGTGACGGACATTTATGTTATTCTTAAATGTTGCAGAAAAATCGGTTCGGCACAAGTGCAAAACAAAAACATTGTGTAAAGTTTGTTACATAGATCAATTCATTGTGATCTCTGGTACATAAAAAGTGCTGGGGACAGGTTAAATGTTTACTTCTTAAGAAAATATTTAATGAGAAATTCAACTTACCAACATAAGAGGGGGTATTTTCCACTCTTTATCGCGATTTAATTATAAAAAAAATGGATAAACTAGACACGTTCCCCCAGTTAGAGGACATATTTCACTTTTAGAATCTTTTAGAAACGTGATGACTTTAACTTTTCTATCGTCAACTTCCCTTACTTATGCAGCAATATACTTTCAACACCTGCATACGGAGTATATATATCTCAGTTGATTCGATACGCAAGAGCATGCTCTACGTATGAACAATTTCTGAAACGAGATAGATTATTGATAAGCAAGTTGACGAAACAAGAATATCTGCAGTCTCGTATAAAGTCATTATTTCGTAAGTTCTATGGTCGATAGAATGACCTTGTCAGCAAATACAATTTATCATTGAGTCAAATGCTGACTGACGTTTTTCATACCAATTGTTAGTCCATTATTTATACACTGAATTGATGACGGATTTTTTCCGTTATTTCCTGATCATGACAAGGAGCACACGGTGGGTGTGACCGGTCGGCAGGGGATGCTCACTCCTCCATGGCACCTGATCCCACCTCTGATGTTTCGGAGGTCCATGTTTGCTCTGCTCCTCTTTTGTATTGTTTAATGGACTTCGAGATTGAATATTGTTCGTTATCTCCATATCCTTATTATTCCCGTTTAATTTCTGCGAATTATAACATATTAAATTTCTAAATTGATATTGAATCAAAACTTAGTTGTTTTATCCATTTATATTAGCTACAATAATGTAGTCCTCTCCAATTCTTTTTAATCTGATGCTTTTTGGAGAGGGTTACAATTCTAGAGCATCTCCGTAATGCTGCGAAAATATATTTTTTTTAAATATAGGCGACTGCAGAATAAACTGTTTTTATATACAACTTAATTCTAATAAGGATTTATCCTATATCAACAACATAACCCGTTTAACTAAAAATCATGCAAAATCATTCTTCGTGTTTACCTGTCGCTCTACTCAACAGCAATGACAGGCTAGCGCTTGAAATTAATAATAGTTCGATAAAGCAGATATCGGTGTTTATAAATAATTGATGAATAGTATCACCTAATAACGATCAATAAAACAGTTATATCTTAAAATAAGGTAATTCCATAGAAATCTGCTCCTTATAGATCCTTAATCTCATTGGCTGTCCCAAAATCAATTCTGTTAAGGTCAGTAAACATAGATAAATTTAAGTTGTGATGCTGACACAAAAATTAAAGGATAATTATATGGAATGTTCTGTATATTTTTGGATCGAATTATGTCTTGCATAACTGCATTTTGGAAGTCCGGGTAAGACGTTTATAAAATAGCCGTCTACTGACAATTTGAAATCCGTGCGAGAAAGAATCGCTCCTGCAGTTGCACCATTACCGAGATCCTAAGGAGTTGTGTAACCCCTTTTTGTAAAAAAGGGGGGTGTTTACATTGTTGCAGCTAATTTAGAACATTTTTTTTATTCAGGGTTCTCCATGAGTGTTTTTACTGTGTTGATCCCGACACAGTAAAATTTGCTCCGACACAGTAACGATTCAAATTTTATTCGTGCGACACATTAAAATTTTTGCCAACACAGTGATGATCTGTGATCATTACAATGCCTGAACTTATACATTCTCTCTAACTAAAACCTTAATCAAACAATTCTACCGTCTTTCAATTTCAAAAGGTAGAGGAATTAATAAGGGTTTCTCCTTGCATAATCAATTATCTCCCTGACCCTCGCCGGACTTTACGCATGAAGGAACAAAGACAAGCAAGGTGTGTTTGTGAAACACTGATGCCCCCGTATGGCAACATAACAAAGATTAAGCTTTTATTAGATGCAAAGTTAATTAATTGGTACCAAATGTAGGGTATTATCAATGGAAAACAATTGTGAAATTTGAACGTAAGACAATGTTAAAGTTTTTTTTAAATAAGTACAAAAATCTCAAAAGTCAAGGTCAAAAGGTCAATGTAATCAGTTTCAAATGAAAGGTCTTGCCACATAGAATACTTACGTTGAACACGAAAGCCCTAGCCCTAACCATTCAGAAGTTATGGCCAACGTTCTTTTTTTTTTTTTTTAGAAAAGTAGTTCAAACCCCAAGTTCAATGTCAAAGGGTCAAAGTTCATGTTATCAAATGAAAGGTCTTGTCATAAGAATCAGATATGCAAAGTATGAAAGCACTAGCCCTATTTCTTTAAAAGTTATGGTCAAGGTTTTCTTTCGTTAAGTAGGTCAATCTCAAAGGTCAAGGTCAAAGGATCAAAGTTCTTGGTCTCCAATGAAAAGGCTTTTCACAAGGATTACATATGTGAAGTATGAAAGCCCTATCCCTTACAGTTCAAAAGTTATGGGCAAGGTTAAAGTTTTTTTCACAAGTACAAAAATCTACAAGGTCAAGGTAAAAGGGTCAAGATTTTTGGTATCCAATGAAAGGTATTTCAATAAACATTACATATTTGAAGCATACATGTCCTGGTATTTACTGTTCAGAAGATATGGCCAAAGTAAAAGTTTAAAAATGTTCATGTAAAAGTGGGTTAAACTCCAACGTCAAGGTCAAAAAGTCAAATTTGGTTGTACCCACAAGGAATATACATCTGAAATATGAAAGTCATAGCTCCACTAAATCAAAAGTTATGGGCAAGGTTGCAGTTTTTGCGGACAAACAGAGAGATAGTGAGACAGACAGACAGAGAGGCAGACAGACAGACGGGCGGACACGACAAAAAACTATATACCCCCGACACTTCGTTTACGGGGGCATGAAAATTAGTTTTCACACCTCCATGTAACGGTTAATTGGTAGTTGCCATACATGTAAAAGACATTGTATTATTTAAAAAAAATATTTAAAATGTCTTTTCTCTAAAGCCACGGCTCTAGAATTATGTTAGCAAAAAAAAAAATCAAACAAGATGTGTTTTTGAAACACTGATGCCCCCGTATGGCAACATATCAAAGATTGAGCTTTTCTTAAATGCAAATTTAATTAAAGACCCAGAAGTTATGACCAATGTTCAATTTTTTAAAAAGTGGGTCAAACTCCAAAGGCAAGGTTAAAAGGTCAAATTTGGTGGTACCCAAAGAAAGGTCTTGTCACAAGGTATACACATGTGAAACATGAAAGTCATAGCTCCACTAAATCAAAAGTTATGGGCAAGGTTAAAGTTTTTGCGGACAAATAGACAAACAGACAGACAGACAGTCGAACTTCTTAACATATTTGAAAGTAATTTGCCATGATTATGTATCAGTTTTTTTTTTACGAATTACCGAATTGCAAAAAAGAAACTTAAGAATAGTAAAATATCATTTAAGAGTTTCTGAAACTTGTTGAATTTTTTAACCCCCGTAAACGAAGTTTCGGGGGTATATAGTTTTTGTGGTGTCCGTCTGTCTGTCTGTTAGTATCGATCAGAATTATACTCTGCTTTTTTCAGAATATGTGTTTTTACGTACTTTTATCAACCTGTACGACGATACCATTTGTGTAACAAATTAGTAATTTAAAGTGTGTGCATGAATTCTTTTGTAATTATGAATAATGATTCGTTTGCGAATTTGATTGCGAGCATAACGCTAAATTGTAGTGCCTCACGTAACCTCTGCAAAAACAGAAAAAAATTCAAAAGATGGAGAAACCTATGATTTAAAATTTAATACTAGTATTTTATAAAATATCCTTTCTGAGACCTGAGTAAATATAACACTCAAACAAGTAAAATGTGATTCCAGTATACTAATAAAAAGTTACCGGAAATATCAATGTGTTGATAATATGAAAGTGTCCAGTGCATGACGCTGATTTACAAAGTTGTCATCTCACTCCCTGAAAATGTATGCACACACATCAGCTTATCATAGGTGCTTGTAGATAGGTCAACCCCAATCCTACTCCCAATATACACAAGAAAAAAAATTGCAAACTCTCCGCTTACAATGTATTATTTTTATTATGAACTGAACATCCGTATTACACGGTAGTACAGTGAAAACTGTCTAATCCTACACCTGAATAATCCGACACATTGTGAATTCCGACGTTTTATTTCTTTCCCATTTTAGTATTTTCATTGTTTTTAAGACTTTGCAATCCAAAGACCTGTCTATTACGACACAAAAATTGTTTCCCAGTGCATGTCGGATTTGACAGGTTTAACTGTACATATAATACGCCATCTTTTTCAATACAATGTGATCGATAAATGTCTTGCTGTAATGAAAACCCTCGGAATGACCTTCTCGCTTTATACCCGATTTCCTAACATGTATTGTGCACATTTGGTTGCCTAGATATGCAGCTCCTCATTACAAATGATTAAACTATAATTTTTTACCAGAAAAATAAAAATTTTCTATTATTTTAATTTTTATACGAATCCTTCAAAAGAAACCCCCCTGCAGATACAATATTGTCTGTTTTAGCACGTTCTTCTTGGATTAAATGCTGCATATGACGTAATTTATTCATTACGAGTTTAAAGAACAAAAAAAAAAAAATGTAATCCATCCCTCCAAAAAGTATGGACAAAATTTTCATTTTTTTTTTTTGGATGACATTATCCTGCTTTAGTTAACATCGTTGCTATTTATCACTTAAGACATTTAAGTGCTCATTTTTTTTTTTTTTTTTTTTTTTGCTTAATAACGTAATAAAATATCAAATACATCATAAAAAAAATTGAAAAGTAAAATATTACTTTTATTCGGTGGTGCTTTAGAAAAATTATCTATTGCATACATACACATGTACCTAAAGTAGATGGCTAATGCCTAGGTCACATTTAAACCGATGGTCGGGCGACTAAATTTTTCTGGTCTTGACGGCTGAAAGAATACGATCGGCCTACACAGTATCGGGCGGCACGGGGCAGTCACATTAATTCCTAGGGACACCGATGACTCGGATAAATAACACAGAAAATCTTTATTCTTGAGAAATCAGCAATATTTTTTTCATACAAGATCTATACTCAGATAGGTGACGTGAGTAATGTTTGCAGGGCAAGGTGGCAGAATTTTATAAACTTGTGACTCAATGTTGAAAATGTGTGCAAAATTTTGTATAGAAATGCATGAAAAAGACGTACATATCTAAGCAGCAAAGAACACTTAAGATTTCTTTTATATCTTACGGATCAATTATTTCCGTTATTTCCGTTCAAAAAAATCATATCAATCCATGCATAAAAATTCTGCTTGTGTTATGTATCCTTAGTAGATTAAATATTAACAAGTCGCCCAATCGTCGCCCGATCATCGAGCTCTGAGCTACAGTTTAATTTTAACCTTGGACCGAAATTTTAAAAACACTTATTGTCCAACGACGGACGACCGACTTAACAAACTCACCGCCGATGGTCGGACGATGATTGAAGGTTGGTCGACGGATAACTTCAATTGAATAAATCGGCACCTACGCATAGAAAATTATAACTTGGACCGATGAACACAAAATTGGTCGGCCGACAAAAAAGAGGTCAAAATCGGCCAAGACAACGGCCGATGAACTGACAACTGTCCCTCGAAGAATCCAATTTTTGCTTCAAAACCCGTCGGCCGTTGGTCGTTTTTGGAAATTGACTAGGGTTTTACTCTCTGATCATTATAGAATGCAATTGGTTTTTTTTCTGTTTATTGTTTTTATAAGTATTGATACATTTGGACGTTGTTCGTCTGTATGCTCCACTGTGGGCCCATACTTGTTGAATGGATATTCTCTTTTATTCTTAACGGGTCCTAAGATATTCATATTTGTCTTCTCTGATGAATTAACCTATTAGTACACATTAAGAATGTATTTCATTTGTAAATACACAGAAAGTTGCAGGTATGAATTTTATTTGGAATTTTGTGATTGTAAATTATATCAATGTAAGAAAGCACTAAATATCTTTCCATCAACATAGTTGTACGGCTCCAAAGCTCTCACTTCCTCTCGTAGTTCAGGTTGGTCGTCATTCACTGTAAAATATCATTAGAATTGAAATACAACCAAATAATAAATTATTTTGTTTCCATGTTTGCGAAAGTATAAAAAAAAGTTATTCTTCAATAATGACACTGAAATTTAGATCTGCTAATTGTAGAGGAATTGTATATCATTTGTATAGTTTACATAACTCTACTGATAGAATAACACATCTTGTTAAACCTGTCAAATCTAAAATTGGAAAATCAAAATTTCACTCATTATTCATAAACGAGAGAGAGAGAGAGAGAGAGAGAGATGCTTTAAAATTATATTTACCTAGCGGAATCCCACGGAGTGCAGCATTGTATCTTAAAAATGCCCGCCCTTCCGTTGAGAGTGACATATACAGTTGCATATAGATCTAAAGATATAAACATACGCATGGGAGTTGAAAAATGAGAAGTCAACATGTCTTGTCGATCAAACATAGACTCGAATATTTATTTCTTACAAAATATTATTGAATATGTTTGTTGTTGGTGTTGTTTGTGTGTTCTAGAATAAAAACAAATTTTCACTTATGTTAGAAAGCACACGACCACGAAAAATAATGGACAGAAAATTAAGCCTGTTAAACAATGGGTATGCAGACGCATGCCGTGTCAGGAAATCCTAATGAATTAGTAAAGACGTTTGGCAAAGGTGTCAAAGCAAATATTACACCTCATAGCTTTACGTAGCACTGTTAAAGGGAATTGAATCTTCGCCTTGCTATCGAAAGTAGGAAGAAGCCCAAGAGGTTCCTTTAAGGTCAGATGATTCAAACCATTTTTTTTTCTTTGGAATAGATTTAATATCATGTCACAAGTTTAGAAAAGAGGATAATTCAGATAATTTTTTCTCCTAAGAACTGGAAAATGAAATAGACTTGGAAAATATTACTAATATTTCAATAAAAAAATAGATATAGACAAATAACACTCAGTAAAGGCTTGCAAGTGAAAACAGATTTCAGAATATGTTACCTTTGTGCAAAAAAGTGTAATATAAACTTCAGAAAAATATACCAAGCGAGGTGAATTTTATAAGGAAATACAAAATGACAAAAAAATTAGCAATATCACATAGGCTGATTTTTACCATTAAGCTTTTCTTAATAAAATCCACCCGGCTTCGTATATTTTTCTAAAGTTTAAATTACATTTTTTCCACCAAGGTAATGTATTCTTAAATTTGTTTTCATCTGTAAACCTTTACTGAGTGTATTTTGTCAGTATTTGTAAATATATTGAAATAATACTAATATTTTCCAAGTCTATTTCATTTTCCAGTTCTTAGGAGAAAAATTTCTAAGAATTCTCCACTTCTTCTAAACTTTTGACATGCTATTAAGTCTCTTCCAAAGAAAAACAAATTGTTTGTATCATCTGTCCTTAAGACAACAATTATCACTCCTACCAGATAGACATCAATAATTATAATTATGACTGCTTTCCGTCACGAATCATTTTAACAAAATTCGTACGCTTAGAAGCGAGAACAAAGATGCCCATAGCACATGGGCATTCAAATTTTCCTGAGGAAAGGAATACATATTTGATATTCTTAAATACTGTGTGCATTTTGATAAATAGAAACTCTGTTATTTCGAAATGCATATGTCGTGTCTCTCCTGAGTTCTAACAAACCGACGTCACTTACACTGGCTGTTTCCTATTTGACGCGTTTTAGATAAGAAACAAAGATGAAATTGATGTGTTTTTCTTTAAGTAATATTTCCTTGATATAAAAGTGCTGGAAGCAGTAGTTTTTTATGCTGTTAAATTATATAACGTTTATCTTCCGATATATTATGTTGAAATACTTTTAAATACTCCCCCCCCCCAAAAAAAAATATATATATATATATATATATATATATATATATATATATATATATATATATATATATATATATATATATATATATATATATATATTTATATATATATATATACTCCGTATGCAGGCGATGAAGGTATATTGCTGCATAAGTAAGGGAAGTTGACGACAGAAAAGTTAAGGTCATCACGTTTATCATATTAACTTGGTTGTTAGATTACCATTAGTGTCTTTTTCAAGTAAAATATCCAAGTATGAAACAGAAGTATCGGACTCTGTGGTATCTTTTATCTCAAGCTCATCAGGATATATCATATCGACGAAGGAATGGAAATTACCATTATTAATTGACAATACGTCGTCGATATATCTAAATGTCGAGTTGAAGGCCACAGCAAGTGTTTTCTTCTTTTCACACATAAGATTTTGCATAAATTCTGCTTCATACGAATATAAAAATAAGTCTGCTAATAACGGAGCGCAATTTGTACCCATGGGAGTTCCAATAGACTGTTGGAATATCTGGTCTCCAAAAACCACATAGATGTTGTCAAAAAGAAACTCAAGCATTTTCTTGATGTCAACTTCAGAGTGCGTATGTGTGCAATTAGAATCTGTTTTAACAAAATAATCTTGCAAATGACCAATGACGATGTAAGTAAATGTACAAGTTCCATTTTTATTGAAGAAGCAGCTGTCAATAAATTTTGAAAGGACATTCTACGAAGAACAAATTTTATAGCCTTAATTCAAGAAATATTTGATAACCCCTCGTTAAGGCTATTAGAGCAAACATACGTGCATTCGTAGAAACGTTTATTACATTTGATACAGTAAGGTTTCATAGTTGTCATATTAATCTTTAAAAGGATATTTTCTGGCTGGTGTCAGAAAAAAGTTTTAATTTTTAATTAACTTATAAATCTCTTTTAATTTACCCTGAATTAAGAATTTGCAAATGATCCTACTTGTCGTAGAATATTGACCTAGGGTCATTTTTCTACGAAGAAAATTGAATGCGGTAAATATTCTACAGGGCAACTTTTCGTCGCTACACCGGCGTGAATCGTCATAGTTCATGTCCTACTTAATCGTCAAAACTGAAATTTATTTTTTAAATAAATTAACATCTTATAAACTGATGATACGATAAAGAAAGAAATTTCATAAAAAATATAAATAAATTCAATTTTTAACGAATAAAATAAAAATTATTTTGTAAAGAAATACTTCTAAAGGTAGTGGTGTTTTCTTTTCAATGATATTTTCAAAGTATAAGCGCGTCAGAATATGGTTTTGCAATAACAAACTTGTAAACTTTATTGAGAAATCTTGTTAATTTGTAAAATAAAATTACCTTGGCCTTGTTCCAATTGGTCGCACTTATATTGAAAAAATAACAATGTCCATTGAAAGGAAGCCAGCCATTAGGACAAACTGAAAAAAAACACCGACATTTCATGATTATTTCATTAGCAAAATAAAATCCTCCCGAAAAAAACATCGATTTAATTGAAAATGTGATAACATTGTATCAAAACTAATAAGTCAACTACATTTTCATATTTTATTATCGGCCATTTTTTCCGAGGGTTTAGATTTTTGCATTTGTTTTCAAAAGAAAAATGATAATAAAAAAACTTTATTTGATGCATCAAATCGTTAACATTAAAAGTATTTAAATTATAAAAAAGGCAGTGTTAGTAGGCACTGTATGTCTTTCTAATGCATTGCGTATTTTAATTTCGAAGGTATTTACGACTGTTTTTCTGGAATTACTCAAACCTTCTATTTTCTTGTCGGCCAACAGTTACTTTTAAGAAAAAAATACAAGTAGAGAAAGGTTATGATCAATACATCTAGATTTTTTTTTTTTTTATTTTTACTAAAATAACTTTCTGATGCTATGCCCTTTTATAACGTGAATAATTTCAGGAAAATGTTTATTCCTTTTTCATTTACGTAAAAATACCATTAGTGCATATATAATATTAATTAAAACTGAATTTAATAGCACCGGACCCCAAGTTTCATTTTTATAACGTTTAAAGGATTCAAGTTTCCTTTACTTCAATTGATTGTTTCTGTCGTGGTCTGAACTTGAATGTTATAATTAATATCTTAATCAATTTATGTTTTACTTAGAAAAATAACACTTCATTACAAAATTTGCTTCCATTTCTTTGGAAGCTCTTTTTTCTCTTTTTATTGGGTTTCTTTCTATGATGTTTTCATTTTTTACTTTCATGAAGATGCATGTATATACTACAACGAAAATGTCTTATTTCGCACCTAGAGGAGTTTAACGGTTTGTTTACGTATTTTTTTTTTATCAAAGAAGTAGCATTGAAATTCAGTGTTTTCTTAAATTATAACCACCCCCCCCCCCCCCCCAAAAAAAAAGAAAAATGAAAAATATCTACAAAAAGAGTTTGGAACATCTGTAAACCTTAACCAATCTCCATTTACCTGTAAATTTGAATTCATTGATCAATATCTCACCAATAATGTGGCCTGATGAAACAAAAGTTGTCTATTCAAAAATCATTTCTATAGAGAGAGAATGCTCCTATTGCACCAACTGTATGTTGAATGTCGTGAGAAAACGTTTCTTTGCATGCTTTACCTTAAAATCAGAATAATATATTGATTGTTCGTTGATTGACGTGCCAATGTATATTGCTTTACTTATATAGATACGATACCACACACCAGTGAAGAACTTCAAATTTCGACCTTTTCGCGGCACACAGTAACATTTAGCAGTGAGCCATCTTTATCGTGCGAACACCTACCTTGACAGGAGACCCTTTTAAGGTCTCATACGAAAAAAACCTCAACTTTCACAACAAATGCCAGAGCATTATGAAGGAAAAGTTGCTGCCTATTTTTAGGGGCTATTTAGGTCCGTCAAAATGATGATTAGAACTCACGACCTTCCGATACTGGAGCAGACACTATATGGACTAAACTATTGTTATGGTATTTATCTTTGAAAATGAAATAAGGCATATAAAGTACGTTACCATTATGTTGTGGCCAATATTCATATCCGGGAAACATAACACTATAATCAGTATTGTTGATCGCTTTTTCATTGATATAATGCCTTAGAATTTGACAACGGGATGTCATCTCATTGTATCTTATTCCTACACAAATTGGTTTCAGCAGAAGACACTGTAAAGCACATTCTGTTCGACTGGTGCTTTTTAAAATTTTCACAAGTTCTTGTCCATATGTTACACAAATATTGTCAAAAGAAGTGTTTCTTGTCAGTTTTCCTTTATACGAAAATGTGTAAGCGAATTTCATGAAAACACACATTAAAAAGAATAGAATAACATGGTATCTGAACATTTTTTTTTAACAGGAAATCCCCGATGACAGTTTTTTTTTATATATATTATATCATGTGCACTCACAGTACTGAATTCTTAACCTACAATGCAAAGGCAAAGCCTATAATGTTTTGTTTAATGTGTATAAAATCCTTTACTTAAATGATTATGAGATCGTTCGTCTTCCACAATGTACCTTCAGTCAGTAAATATTTGCTGCAATGATTAATAAATATAGACATAACAATCAATCACTCTTAATGAACTTTATTACTCGTTTGCTCGACTTCTCTGTATCATTCTGTTAAGTAGTTTAAGCCTCCAATAAAGAAATTATTATGTTTTTAAATACATAGCTGAGGCTAAAAATCCACTTTGCAACGTGGAGACCGGTTCTTCGAATGTCACTTCCGGAGGTCCTCTGTCACAAACGATGGAACAAGCTAGGGAAAAATTCGTCGCTGCTCAAAGCCTTATTAAGTTCCGAGTTCATGTCAAAATTTGAAGTTTCCAGCGGATATTGAAAGCAACGAAAATTATAACACGAAAGTCTGCTATTGCAAGCAATAGCGTATGTCGCCCCCTACTAGACAAGACTTTTATTTTTTGTAACACTAAAACAATATCAATTAGCTAAGCTTGGACAACCATCAAATCGTATCAGTCCTTTCAGTACTTTGATTTAAAAATCAAAGTTCAAGATTTTTCACTTTCCCCCTGATTTCAATGGCAATAATCGATAATTTGAAAATTTTAAATGCAATCTCACATATACAATTACTAATCACTAAAATAAAGTTTCATGATGAATGTTCAAGGGACCAGAGAAGACACTCCCGGACAAAATTCATCCCTTTTGCCAGGTTTCCCTGGTACCGGTAACAATTTTGAAACTGAATGACCATGAAACAGAACTACAACCAATGATCGTCCTTTGAGGAAAGTTTCAGGAATATTGTCCCATTAATCTCCGAGGAGCATCCTGGAGGACAAAAACATGCGCACAATCGCAATATGTTGTCCCCGATTTCGTTCGGGGCGACATAATAATAAGTGCAAGAGCACATCATACAACGTGAGCCTTGGTTTGCAAAGTAGTGTATCTTTGAAAATCTTGTGATTTTTTCCATAAAATTAGAATTTATTGTTAGCGAGAATTACTTTTAAAGGTTCAAAAGTTTCCATTAAAGAAGCAATTAAAACTTATACGCAATTACTTATTTTCATTTATTTCCAATAATACCAAAAGTAAATCCTCGCTAATAATTCTGCTTATACGATATAGAACATGGAAAAAAACACCAGACCCTTGCATATTTATTAGAAAATGCATACAGTTGTTATTTCAAAATTGTACTTTCATTCAAATAGCTCTCTAATGATAAAACTTGTCCGCGAACTATTCTAACAATCCCAGTATGTCTTCGAAGGCCTTGCATTTAAAGCTAAAAAAAAAAAAAATAAATCAGCGAGATTAGAATGTATAGCTGTGATACAGAATGATGGTCAAATACAATTTTATGCAGTGTTTCATTTATAATTATCCCTTAACAATACTTTTAATGAAAATAATCCATCTTCTAATTCATTATTCATAATACACCCACTCTAAAATTTTATACCTTTATTAATTACGTTTGCATTTAAAAGTACATTCAGGTACATCGCTTCTCCATTTTTACCTTTAGGGTGATGAAACAGTTATTAAAAGGCTCCAATATTTTATAGGTTTATTTGAAAACTTAATTGGTCACCCTCTCCGTTTGCATGATCGTGCATCAATATATCATCGAAATTGAAATTGGGTCTATTATGTCCTCCTTATTTTAGTAATACTGGTAAGAGTTTAAAGAAATCTGCTTTTTATGTCTTTGACGGATTTATTATTAGTATAAGAAAAATGCACTTTGAATGCATGTGTATTAATTACTAGTGTTCTCATGAATACTTTTTTTGAGATACTGTCATAAGGATTGACTTAGTGTTTATTCCAATCCGCATTAAGGCAGCCCGAAGTCATAAATTTATTGAAAAGGTCTTATGCAGTTAGGTGTTGTTTTCAATTTATATTTCTAAAAATGAGAATATATTACAAGAATGATCAAACCTTTTATTGCCGATTTGTTTTATTATATTAGAAAATTTAACTTGTATAGCATCCTACAATTTCAGATCTTTGAGGAAAATTATTTGAGGAAATTTAAGGCATAGTCCAAATCAACTTTTGATACGAAGGCTAAAGGGAACCATGTTACAATGTTTAGCTGTATTTAATGCCAATGGCTCTAGACCTGATGTTATAGTTTGCCTTATCAAACTAAAACATACATTATGAAACTTCAGCGTAAGTTATTTGTATAATGAAATAATGACAGAGAATGTTGAGGATCTTAGGATTGCTTTAGTAAAGCCTTGAATTATAATTAGAAGAATGGCTTGTATTGTTTAGATACAATAATAAGGCCCGCACGCCTTATAGGTTACTTGAGTATCATATAACAACTTTCAAACGATTGAATTTGATTCATGTTTTTTAGCAGAGGCCATGAAATTCACAATTTTGAAAGAGGCACCATTGCTTATCACATCTATACATTTAGCATGCTTACTTTGGTTACTTGATATCTAGAGGGAGATCAGAGTATCAAAGAGAAAATGCATTTGCCTTTTATAACCAGTTGTGCACCCCATCCTGCAGGAATCACCCTACTTGGGGCCACATACCTGAAAGTTTTGGAAATTTTATCATAAATTTTATTTCATCATTAATTGTTGATTAATACCAAATTGCATATTTCAAAGCATAAATTTATTTTCGGACTATTTATCCCATCCCTCCAAGTACACTGACTCGGGGGTCTATTAACTATTTTGAAAGAGGCAGTTTTTTTAATATGTACTTAGATCATTGAAATAGTACTCACGAGCAAGGAAAAAGATTTTCAAAGAATCCATGCATTTTCACGATATAAACATTAGAGACCCGCCCTAACACAAGAAGCACTTACCCAGGTGCCCGAAATTCAGAAATCTAAAAAGGCACCCTTCTTCATCATAACTATGTACATAGTTCACTTGTTTAATACCCAGGAGCACAAAAATTTTTTAAAGAATTTATGCATTTTTACTATATAACCAATAGAGCCCCATCCTAACACCAGAACCCTTGACACCGGCCGCAGGGCTATGAAATTCCCAATTTTGAAAGAGGTAGCCTTATTTAACATATCTATACACTTGATTAGATTATTTAATGCCCATGAGCAGATAAGAATTTAAGATTTTAAAAAGAAATAATGCATTTTCACTATATAATCAATAGAAGTTTGCCCTAACACCAGAACCCATGATTCGATCCTGGAGGCAAGGAATACACAATAGTTGAAAAGGAAGCCTCATTTAACTAAGCGATGTACTTTTAAGTTTATTTGATACACAGGAGCTGATAAGAAGATATTCAAAGAAAGAAATACATTTTCACTGTAAAATATAGCCCCACCCTAACAATAAAGCCCTGATTTCTTAGCTATAAAATGCACAATTTAGGAAGAGGCAGCCATATTTAACTTAACTCCGCACTTGGTTAGTTTGTCTAATGCCCATGGCTAATTTTTTTTTTGTATATGGAAATGTAAATCGCCTTTCTTAAATATTTACAGCATTGTCAACTTTCCCTCATACTAAAGTGCATATGTCATTAAGTTTGTTTTCACCATGATTTAAATCCATACAATGCCTATCAGTTAATACCAAAATATTATATTCTTTGAATGGAAAGAAAAAAAAATAATGTTACGTAATGAAAGTAGATAAATTGATGTTTTGCTTTTTTTTTTTTTATAAAAAGTGGTTTGTAAAATTATCTTCTTTACATAAATATTCATGCCGTTGGATATCTGTTTTTTTTTTTTACCTTCTTATCTGTAACATATCACCACTGGAGAGAAGCACGTGTAATACAGCATCATATGTCTGATCCACTTCTCAACTTCTTTTCAGTTTCATGTTTAAAAAAAGGAAAGACAAACCAAAACACTGAAGCAAAGAAATTGTTTTTCTGGAAAATTCCATCTCATGTTTTTATGGGAACAGGTCAGGGAACATTTTATCTAAAAGTAGCGTTTGTCACATCTTGTACTTGTAAGAGTTGTAAGCGTGGATACATCATTTTCTTATTTTTTTTAATTCACATCAAGAATGTTTGGAAAAAGGGAAAAGAGTTTTATTTTATTTTTCTTCAACAAGTGTTGATATGAAATGGGTAAAAATACAAAATATGTTTTATTGTAACTAGGAAATTATCTACACGATTTAAATGTAGAGTGTATTACATGCAAAGGATATCGATTTTAATACAGCGGACGTCCATTTCGGTAAATGACATTTATTGATTTTTTTCCTCTCCTGCAGCAATGTTGGAATTCCATAATAATTTATTGACAAAAAGTTCTGAAATGGGGGCATTTGGGGGAGAGTGTAAGAATTAAGAAATCTTATATCAAAAATTTGGAATCTATACACTTTTTTTGGAAATAGATTACGAAATTTCGATGCAGTTTTCTTCTCATTTGAAGTATCTGTGTCAAGTTATTGGTGGAGATTAAAATAACAAAATAACCATGTTATTATCCAAAATAAATCAAGTTTGAAAAGAGAATATTTTAATAATATGACAAAATGTATATCCACGAAAAGTTAAAACATGTAGATGAAGAGGAAATTTATGAATTTTTTTTTCATTTTGAATACGATTTTTTTCTTGAAATATTACTCAAAAAGTCTAAAATCCTACTTAATTCAGTACCATTCTGTAGATAGTAATTGATTGCAGACTTTTAAGCAGGTTTTCATAGCGTAAGCTATGGCCTGGTGTTCAGGACTCTTTTCTCAGCGCGGAGAATGCACCGAATCGTAACTCAACAACCAACAGTATAAACGATTCATGTGTCTCAAGTTGCGATTTTCAAATAAGATCAGTTCCCATCCTCAAATGATTCTTGATGATGACGCTTGATATTTTTTTTTTCAAAATTACATATCACGGAAACAGTTTTCTCATGCCAGACAAGCTTTTAAAGAAAATAAGTAATATATTTGTGAGAGTGAAGGTATTCTTTACTGCCAATATAACACGGTCAAATTATTTAAGCTGATAAGACAACTTCTATTTATAGAATGATGGAAAACTGCACTGCCTCGTCAAAGCGTGCATAGTATATGCACACTTGCATCTGACCTTGTTACTATGTGAATGTCGGAATGTTAGGAATAAAAAAAATAACAGTGATGAAAGTAAAATAATCACAGATGATAATGCTTTTCCGAACTGAAACAAAATAAGCTAGGAAATGTTGTTCAATCAAATGATGGCTACGTTATGCGATATCCTGAATCTGAAATTTAATTGTTTTACAGAAATAATGAAAAACTGCTCTTCCTGAGTTTATTTACAAAACAAATGCATTTAATTAATCATTGCAAAATAACATTTCTGTTTTTCTTATGCAGCTGTACCTTCGGGTATATTCATGTTTATGTAAAAAGATATTAGTCACTGCTCTATAAATAAACACTTCTTTCTTTACTACCTTTTTAAAAAACTTTTTCTGATTGACTGCATTGACCAATTTTAGAAAATAAAAACATAATTGGACTGGGGTTTCATAAACAAATTTCAGAAAATGAATTGATTTTTATCGACGGGCATACATACACTTCAAAACCCTGCGCAGATAACAATGGATAAGATTCACTGTTTTATTAGAACGCAAAAATTAAGAAATTAATATAATCAAACTCATTAAACTTGTATATTAATTTTTAAAAAAGAAACATTTCATATTCAAAATCATACCGTCCAATCTTCATTCTTTCATCAGTAACACTGCACACTCTATCTGAGTAACACAATTGTTTATGCGGATTGCGTTTAACAGCTTCTTGGTGGATCATAGAATATTCATCCTTAGTGGCGTGTTTTCTTATAAACAATTTTTTAACATCAGTTGCTTGTTTGTTTCTGTTGAATAACGAAATAAAATTCATTGACTATTATAGATAAGAACATTAACAGAGCCTAGCCTTGTACTGTTTGATTTTTTTTTAAAGGAAAACAAAATAAATAAAAAAAGCTACGAACAACTTCATTCAGTTAAGCGTTCTTGCTTTAAAGGTAGAATAAATGGATAATTTCCACCATTATAAATGTCAGATTTATTCGAAAATAATATAGAACCTTGAGAACATAGAAAAACAAGTCGCAAATATCTCTTTCGGTATTATGCTTTGTGTTATCCTTTTCACACACTTTCGGTTTCATTTGTTTCTAGAAAGAGAAACCAAAACAATGAAAACAAAACGGTGGCAAAGTTCCAAGAAGAAAGTTGTATAAAAGTTGGCGTTTTAAGTAAAAGTTTTAAACAGAGAATCAGTCAGTATTTATTGAATATTTTCTTTATATTTAAGGACTTGTTGCATAAGGTAAGAAATATTTTTTTCTAATATAAACTTGATTCGATATGAGAAAGGTGCAAGAAAATTTTATATTCTATCTAGATAACTTACATAATAGTTGCATGATACACATTAAAATTTTAAACAGTATCAATTTTGATGTAATGGATTCGATTCAAGATTAATTATCTATTTTTCAGTGATACTCAGATCATGCCAAAACGTTGAAATCCGGATATTTACACATAAAAACATAAAACTGAAAAAGGGGGTACTAAAGTAGTAAATCGTATACTTTCGTTATGTTTTAGAAAATGGGTAACGAAAACGCAGTGCCAGTAGTATCTCAAGTGAAGTCTCTTTGCCAAGCTATCGGAGGCGACCTTGAGGGGGCTCAAAGGACACAGGATGAATTTTCCAAACAATGTCCAGTCGTTTCCCAAATGCGATCAGCTGTGGAAGCAGTAAGCGGTGATTCTGAGGCGGCGATAGACACACAAAAGGAGTTTGTGAAAGGAATTATCAAAGGGACATCGAATTAATCTTGGCATTCAGCAATGACATTACCAAAATATTCATCTGATTGCTGTTTGACAAATTGTGAATAAAACGCTAAAAAATATAAGGATAATATTACACTTTTTGAAAATATTATTTACAAAAATTTCCTTAAAAAAACATTAAAAAGGAAAAGTATCAACATTTTGTCTTTTTATATATTTTAGAGTTCACTCAGAAAGTTGAAAAGTTTTATATTTATTGCTTTGCATGTAGGTGATAAGTTTGCTCATTTTAAACCAGTTGGTCAAAAGAGGGCAGCGAAAGGTATTTGTAAAATATGATCTTTTTATGCATTTTGTTTTAACTAACGTTTACAAATAAGACATTATCACAAGAGACACACTCGAGTGTATTGTACGTCTGGCATTTAAAGGTAAAATTACCATAAGCAATGAGGATAATAATAAGATATTCTGGAATATGAAGACATTTTTCTGTTCAGCAATTGAAATATAATCTTTCTGACAAAGTTATTTCTTTTGTATCGTAAGAGTTTTAAACTTCTAAAGTAAGCTGAGGCTAAAAATCCACTTTGCAACGTGAAGACCGGTTCTTCGAATGTCACTACCGGAGGTCCTCTGTCACAAATGATGGAAAAGTGAAAAATTCCTCGCTGCTCAAAGCCTTATTAAGTGCCGAGTTCATGTCAAAATTTGAAGTTTTAAGCGGATATTTAAAGCAACGAAAATTATACCAAGCGAGTCTGCTATTGCAAGCGATAGCGTATGTCGCCCCCAACTAGAAAAGACTTTCATTTTTTGTATCACTAAAACAATTCCAATTAGCTAATCTTTGACAACCATCAAATCGTATAAGTCCTTTCATTACTTTGATTTAAAAATCAAAGTTCAAGATTTTTCACTTATACGCAATTACTTATTTTCATTTATTTCCAAAACTAAATCCTTGCTAATAATTCTGCTAATACGATATACAGCATCGAAAAAAACACCAGACCCTTGCATATTAATTAGAATACACACACAGTTGTTATTTCAAAATTGTACTTTCATGCAAATAGCTCTCTAATGACAAACCTTGTCTGCAAACTATTTTAACAATCCCAGTATGTCTTTTTCGAATTCGAACCCCTTGTATTTAAATTAAAAAAAGAAATAAATCAGCGAGATTGAAATGTATAGCAGTGATACAGAGTGCTAGCCAAATGCAATATTACGCAATGTTTCATCGATTTCATAATAATCCCTCAACAATACTATTTAATGAAAATAATCCATCTTCTAATTTATTAATCATAATGCACACACACTCTAATGTTTTATGCCCTAACTAATTATGTTTGCATTTAAAAGTACAGTATACAAGTACATCAGAACCCCATTTTCACCTTTTGGGTTATGAAACAGTTATTAAAATGCTCCAATATTATATAGGTTTATTTGAAAACTTAATTGGTCATTCTCTTCGTTTGCATGATCGTGGATCAATACATCATCGAAATTGAAATTGGGTCTATTAGGTCCTCCTTATTTCATTAGTAATACTTGCAAGAGTTTAATTAGACCAATTTTTAATGTTTTTGAAGGGTCATTAAATCGTGATTTATAATTAGTTTAAGAAAAATGAACATTGAATGCATTTGTATTAATTACTAGTGTTCTGTGGAATACCTTTTTTGGCACATTTGCATTTGCATTAACTAAATACCGCGGGTATTTCCTGTTCCTCTCCGTGCTAAGGCAGTCCGAAGTCTGTGAATACATTTAAAACGTTTTTTTGTATTTTCTAATGCAGCTAGGGGTTGTTTTCAACTGATATTTCTAAAACATTATTTTCGAGAATAATCTAATCTCTAATTACTTATTTGTTACGACATAAAAAAAATTGTATAGTATCTTACAATTATAGATCTTTAAGGAAAATAATTTGAGGAGATTTAAGGCATAGTTTAAATTAACTTTTGATATCATTGATTGATTGATTGTATATCATTTAACCTCTTGAGAATTTTTCACTCATATGGAGATGTCTCCGTATGCCGGTGAAGGGCTTCAAATTTAGACCTATACTCGGCACTCAGGGCCATTGAGCAGTGAGGGTTCTTTCGCGTGCCAGCGCCTACCATGACACGGGACCTACGTGTTTAAGGTCATATCCGAAAGACCCGTGACTTTCACTTCTAGTGCCGAGCGCTTGGCGAAGGAATAGTCACTACCTTTGTTTACTTCTTAGGTTTGACGCGGCGCCGCGAACGAGAATCGAACCCGGGTTTCCCGTTCACGAAGCGAACGCTCTACCACTAGGCTACCCTGACCGGTACTTTTGATATCAAGGCTAAAAGGAACCTTGTTACAATGTATATTTAGCTGTATTTAACACCAATGGTTCTAGACCTGATTCTTTGCATTCGCCTCTATAAATTATAATAAACGTTATGACGCTTCTGTAAGTTGTACGTAATGTTAAGGATCTTAGGATTACTTCAGTACAGCCGTGAATTATAAATAGAAGCATTGAAAAAAAACCTGAAGATGATATGATAATGCAAGAAAAATTGTTTTTAAAATTTCCTAGGTTAAACAAGGGGAACTGTATGTCTATATTGCATGGTTTGAAGTAATGTGCATTATATTTATGTGGTATATGCAATGTAAAATCAATTGAGGTTGTACCATAAGATTATTACTGGATAAACACAAAATTTTGTGAGATGATGAGGAACTGATTGCTTATTTCAAGGGCTAAAACTAGAAGTGAAATGATTGGCTAAAAACCAATATTAGAATAAAGTGATTTTAAATTTATTCTAGAACAGAAAAGTAATGAAAATAAGATGATATAAGAATAAATTCTTAAAATCATACATGTATAAATAGGTAAATTTCGTTTTGTTTATATTTTTGGTAAGTGGAAATAAAACATGATATCGTCTGTCTTAAATATCAACAGCATTGCTAACTTCCCATCATACTTAAGTCGCCATTAATTAGTCCATACAATGTTTATCAATTTATACCAAAATATTATATTCTCTAAATCTAAAGAAATAACCCTTTTTATGTTTTCATTTCTTTAATGAAAATTTGGTTCGTAAACTTGTCTCCATGACATAAATATACATACAGATTTAAAATTTATAATAAATTACTTGTATTATTCTATGCTAATAGATAATTAATTAAGTTTGTAAAACTTCACATAAAAGAATCATTTAAACAAAATGAAGAGGATTAATTCATCATCAAAATACTTAAATTCATTTTACAGATGGTTCCATAAATACTAGGGCGACATATACGGCAACATTTGCAACGTACATGTGAAATTATTCATCTTCAAAAACACTTTTTTTTTCGCACGTAATCACAAGTGTGCTGCGGGGAAAAGGATAACGTCATCAAAAAGTAATAAATGTAATGCTATTATTACCTCACAGTCAGCGCAAGGGACAAAGAGTTAATTACTTTTATTTTTACTTCATTTTAAGATTGATCCCAGTATATTATTTGCAAACTGATGGTTTAAATACTATAAACTTGAAACAATATAGTCACCAACATAAATTTAACATAACGATGCAATAGGTTTTCAGTCTTGTCATGAAAACTGAATTTTTCAAATAATATTAAAATTGGTTGAAGATGTCGCAAATTCCAGGTTATAACTATCGGTCATGTATGCTCTTTCTCACAGATAAAAGTCTTCTTTTTTGAACATTCATTATCATCCCAGAATCCGTTCCGGCAAAATGCAGCACAATGTTGCCCATCTTCATCCCCAGATGACTCCTCCAGGAAATTATCTGGTTGATCTTCGTTCCAGTTTGTAAAATCCACTGCTGTTCGGTGATTCCAGGTAAAATTGCCTTCGTTATCAATATCAGTTGCTCCATTCCAGGTCTCACAGCAATCCCACCAATTGGGACAGTCAACTAAAAATAAAAAAAACAATAAGGGCAGTCTACTAAAAATAATAAACTGATAAGGGCACTCTACTAAAAATAACAAACAAATTGGGACAGTTTACTAGAAATAACAAACCAAGAAGGACAGTCTACTAAAATAACAAACCAATTGGGACAGTCGACTAAAAATAACATACAATGTACGAATGATGTTAAAACAGCTGAGCAAATCAGATTTTCAAATTCACTTTGATGACAATGACAATGTATACGGTGCATAGTCGTTTGAATACTTTAAGACATAAGCATTTCTTATGCAAATTCATGATAATAGATGAGATTGTACAGTGTATAAATCACGTATGATTTTATGATCACGAGGCAAAACTTAACTTACACGAGATGATAAATGTCATTTTTAAGCAATTGGTTTAAATGCTTATATGCGCCATAATGTCGGAAAAAATGTTAATCATTTTTTTAAATTAAACTAATATTTAAAAAAGGAAGGTGGGTTTTTTTTGTATGAATAACTGTATTCTATCTTCATTGTTGAACATTCACTAAATTCAATTAAAATCAGATAATCAGAGAAAAACCGCGTACTCTCAGCTAAAACAGAGACAGACGTACGAGGGCTGATCCAAAAGTAATGTCACATCTTCGATAAAACTGATACTATAGTCATACTCATGCTCTATAAATAGCTTATGAAAAGTAATGATTTTCTCTATCTTTGAGACATCACAATGTGAAAATAATGTCAATATATAGGTTACTCGTAACGAAAAATGGTTGTCACTGTCTTACTCCAGCAACGAACAGCTGTAAAATTTAACATATATTTTGAAATTCTTTTAAAGTAGCTGATAATTATAATTTGTACAAGGTTTATGAAAACAATAGACTTTCCCGATGTTAAATCATAAATTATTTTGATTGTTTAAGTGAAGGAACGGAGATAGTTAAACATTAGGTTTGTTTTGTACCCCTTACAAAAGCAAGCTGGGGAAGAGATGTGTCCATTGTTAGGCAATTTGTTTTAAAACATTGCAAAGATACAGCTAGAAATATGGTTGAATAGCTTAACAATTTTATTATTATTAAATCCCTAAAATAGCTTTTTATTTTGACTTTTAATTGGATTGGTTGTTTTAGTGAAGGGAGGGAGATGGTTAAATATACCATGTGTTTTGTAGCCCCAGCGAAAGCAGGCTGGAGACTAGATGTCTCCTTTGATAACCAGTTTCTTACGGAAGACCACGAAGTTACAGCTAGGAAATACTTGAATTAAAAATAAAATAAAATAAAATAAAAAAAATTAATTAAAAATAATGAACACTGAAAAAAATATTATTTTTGGAAGTTACTCAATATGTTCGCGAACTTTTTGACCACCCTATGTATGTTTAAATCTTTGATCAAAACAAATACTTGTATCTACTTTCACGGAAAATTAATTGTACCGGAGGTGATTATATCACATAGAATAAATACGAGGATTGAACCAAAAGTACACTGTAATGTCACTGAATATCTTTAATATTTGGCGTCATATTATCAAACGTTATATACCAAAGGATATATAAGAAAATATAATCAAAAATGAAAATATCATTAAATAATGTAAAGGACGACAGACCTAATTCGAAATTTCGCACAACTGCGCAGAAAGTCGTTCTTCTGCCTGATATCAGATTGACTTAATTTTGTACTGCAAAAGATGATGGATATACATTTTTTAATGTTACAAAGAATTTCAAACGATTACTCCCAATTCAAAATTAGTTAAGACAATTTGATTTGCATTCATTTGTTGATTCTTTAAGTAAATGATTAATTCACGACATTTACCGTAAGCGCATGGGGAGTCAACAAAAACGTGTTGTGATGTTGATGACTTTTCTGAATCGTCAGTAAGGCTGACATTATTCATTGTTTTGCCTTTTCTTTACACAAATGAGGAGGAGCAAGTACAAACATCGTCATAAACTACGGTCAAATGTACGACCCTCAGTCTCCCATTATCGATTCTATAGCGGATTCTTGACCGTGGCCTGAGACGATAAGTTTAAGTTGATGTTTCTGACGGAGATGATTAATTTTTGTACGAAAAGATGTTTTTCTGAATAATGTCTGATGCGTTGCCTTTTCGTCCTAAAAATGAACTTAACATGCTAAAATAAATAAGCATAAAAGTGTCCGTAAAGGAGGCAGAATTGACCTATTTAATGAGCGTCATAGTGTTTTTGAACATATTTTATTGACAATATGTCAAAAGGATTGGGCACAAGTTCCTAACACTTAGATAGTTCTCTCCCATACATAAAATCTTAATAGCCATACAACATTTACAAAGTTTTACAAAAATATATACATGTACATAGAAGAACAAAAACAATTGTTTTATGAATAAGGAAATAATATCTATTATTAATAATGGTGATAATAAATACAGTGTTGATATTATAAAAAATATAATAATTTCACTAGAGATAATACAATTCAATTTTAATTAAAAGTAGTGATTTATAGTGATTCTGAGTATGTGTTGCAAAATGCCAACTACTTTATGTGAAGTAATATAAAAGAAAATCAAAGTTATATCTAGGGCTGTATCAATATATCGATATATCGATACGTATCGATATTCAAGAAAAATATCGTATCGAAAAATAACTTCCAATACGTATCGGACAGACATTTTTTCTTCAAATTCTGTTTAAAAATTGGGAATTTCAATCATCAAAGATTATATTTTACTTTTTTAAATTAAAAAGTTCAATTATTATATAATTTCTAAGGAAATAACACAGTTTTTATAATTATTACAAAATACGAAGAGAATTTTATTTGAACATGTTGATTTTACTGTCATCAAAAATTTTAATTGAAGTATTATTTTTAAAGACAATGAGACAAGAACTTTAAAATGGGTAATAAAACACTTAATTGTTATGAAATGTATGCATTAAAATGATTGAGAAGGCCTTTCTAATAGATTTGTTTTAGAATCCAATATATCGCATATCGCTTTAAAACATATTGTATCGTATCGTATCGAAAATTTTGGCTCAATACACAGCCCTAGTTATATCTAATAAACAATCCAAGTTGTATAGCTGCAGATCTGTAGCTCTCTGAAAAAAATTTATATTGATAGACCGGAGAGCTATAAATTGTGCGCAATAAATATACAGTTTTTTCAATGGGTGGCAATGTAGCTCTCTGGTCTATCAATATATATTTTTACGGAAAACTACAGATCTGCAACTAAAAGTTGTACTGCCTTTTTTGAGTGGAATGATTATTAATCAATAAAAGAAATTACTATATAATCTAGAAACTGTTCCTATAAAGTCCCCCCCCCCTTCAAAAAAAAAACAAAAAACAACCCACACAGTCCATAGTACTACTTATTCTATAGCTAATAAATGGTCTCTAATAAAATACTACCAAAAATCTAGAGAATTGTTGCGTTCAATATCTTGACGTTTTATTGAATGCTGAGTTTGTATTACGTATATGCCAAAAACATTCCGAATACAATATCGCACGCCCCGTTGTAAACAAAAGAGTCGTCTGGTCAAATTCACATAGCTAAATTAAAGAAAAGAAGTGGCATCTAGGAAAGATGTGTCTATTTTTACACAAAAATGAAATCATTTAATAATAAAAATTTAGTACGTATTAGACCAATCAAACCCTATATAAATAAAATATAACACTCGGAAGGGTCATCGGAATAATGAAATATTGAACACTTACAGGACAGGCGTTAATTTGAATACCGATACTCACTAATTTTAGTTTTTTAAGTTAAAATAATTCTCATAAATTATGAGGAAACGTTTTAGGTATAAAATAAAGGAGTTATTGAACTCATATTGGTGATATTGGCACTCGATGGCTGTACAAATGCACTCATAAGCTCGTGCATTTGTGCAGCCAACTTGAGCCAATATTCACCAATATAAGTTAAATAACCCTATAATACTCAATGGATGTTTGGCCGTATTAAGTCAGTTAGCGGTATTGTGACATCACAATCAAAGAACGTTGAAAACAGTGGCTGCAACAGCTGGAACCAGCTGTATATCTGAGCAGGAAAATTGCTCAACAGGTCCATCGGAGTGGAGTTTTTCAAACACATTGATATGTCTAGCACGGAAAACAGGGAATTTATATTTAGAAGATGTAATCACTTTTTTAATTTTTAATTAATTTCTTTGACAAAAAAATTGTTCATGAAAATGGAACTGTCAGGAAGTTTTCAGAATCTTATCTATTAAAACTGACTATATGATAAAATATTTTTCGATTTTTTCTGTGGTGATTATGGAATGTTATTCAAAAGGAATATACCAACATTGGCCTCGGCTTCACGTCGTTCAAAACTGATATTTTGCTGGTAAATATCAAACAATATTAACCACTGCAAAACTCCAAAATTTTATAATATCATCAATAAACACCATTTTAAAGTTAAATTATTAAATTAAAACAAAAAAAGGAAGCTTACTGATATTCCAAGTTGTGATAAACGTTTCCAGAATCCATGTATTTTCTGCCATTGTATTTACCTCCACGAGCCGAGCTTCCAGGACTTCACATTGCGTCTACAGGATTAAAATATAATTAGATTATACAACCAAGTTCTTTAAAAAAGGAATAGTGTAAGAGCGCTGTTCACAGGACAATTGAAATTTACATTTCAAATAATATTTATAATATTTTACTATATTTATTTTATATTAAATTATTTTCATATGCATAAAGGCTTATAATGAAGACAAATTGTGCATCCTTTTGAAATTTGCGTGTGGTACTAATCAAATAAATGATAATTATAGTTTTTTTTCAACAAGAAATCCCATTTCTCTTAATATATAAACGATTGTTCTACGTATAAGTACACCTTATATAGATAGAAAGAAACATCTTCTTTAGACTCATCAAGATCGATTGTTAATCATAAGCAAATATTTCTTTCAAGTTATAGTACAGAAACCGAGACGTTGCTTCTACCCCAAATAAAGCATATGACTTTAATGTGCCTTCCGTTTCCTGCAAACCATGTAGCAATCCATGTGAAATTTCGGCGATTCGTGCAAACCATGAAGCGAGCGTGTACCGTTCGTGCATCATGCATCTGGTGTTTTAGCACATTTTAATATTTGTTGGGAATTTTTATTGATTGTCTGATTCTAAATATGTATTGTCTTCGCACACAACTACAATTTCTTTGAAAAAAATAGACAAACTCAAAACTATTCAAGGGTTCTCTATATATACCTTGTCGTATGGGAAAAAAAGTATCTTTTTCTAGAAATTTTCATCGGCTTTTCTTTTAAGCAATTGAAAATATATTAATAATCTATTTGCATTATATTAAATTTTGGGGACTGGCCTTCACACTGTGTTCAGTTCCTTATCCTTATAAAAAATAATTGATGAAAATTCGTTTGAACGCACAACTTTTTAAAATACGATTTTCATTTATTTTAGATACACGTGTGCTTCCTTTCAAACGTATGAATTTTCCTGGAATTATGAATGCATTATATTTCATTTAATATCCACAGACAAACAATCTAATCTTTTTCAGTATTTAATCGTCATTATTGAACGTCTTGAATCAAAAGATCACGTATATTTAAAAAAAAAATCAAATTTCAGGTGAAACCAAGTATTGACATAAGAATATTTTTTTTCATAACACTATTTTATTGATATCTAACATTATTATTTCAGTTGAATACAAATAAAATAAACGATTACGCATGTGAATAAAATTGAGAAGCACTTTATTTTAAGTGTGTGGTTAAAAGTTCCTCTTTTTCAGAATTCATCAACGCGTAAGCCCATGCCTTTGCACCCAGAAAACCCATGCTTTTGTACTCAGAAAGTGAATAAAAGTGCAACGCCCTTTTTTGTAATGTTTGTGATTAAATGTTCTGTATTCAGAATTTATCTATATACGTAAAGTCATGCCTTTCTTTTTACTAACAAATTAAATAAAAGTTCGTAGCACTTTTATGTTAAGTTTATGAATACTAAGGAATGAGTTTACACATCGATAAATTCTGAAAAAAGTAAGTTCAATTCCTGTTATTCTAAATTACAATGTTATAAAGGCATTTGTCCTTTAAGAAGCCATGCAGTCTTTAATTTCTGAACAGCGAAGGGATACTGTATGCTTTAAAAAGTCCATCATTAATTTAAACATTTAATGAAATAAAATTGTTAAAGCTCTTTGATATTGTTAACGTCAACAAATATCAAATATGCAAATGGACTTCAAAAGTGTTCGTCCATGTTAACGGCAAATGCTCTAAAATGAATGTAAAAGCCCGACGGAACCCTTGCTTTGCTCTGGTTTGTTTAAAGACGGGACAAATATTGGATGTAGTCAAATAAGTTTGATGCAAATAGTACAAAAGTCTGAGGAACATTTCTTCTTTTTATCTCAGCGCTACCGAGAACTGAATTAATTTTCAGTTGGTTTGTGTACCAAGATAGGAAGGTCGAGGATACGACTTCAGAAATTTTAAATT
>NW_026930883.1:0-4428 GCF_032062105.1 Saccostrea cuccullata
AATTATGCGAGACGGAATGTGCAAAAATTTTTTTCCCGTATTATGAATTCCTTAAGATTATATAGAGCAATGACCACGATTAGTAAAAATTTTGTCTCGCTAATAAAGGAATAACTATCTCGCGAAAATAAGGTGTCGCAAAATTAAAATTACAGTAAACAATGAACAGTGCAACTAGGGAAAGTGGCGATGTTAAAAAAAAAAAAAGTTTGAAGTACTGAAGGTTTTTTTAAAACCCCACCCCCCAAATAGGATTTTCATGTTTGGAAAATGGACATTTTTTTTTTTTTGCTCACACTTTCCCCCTTTAATTCCCTTCCAACTCTTCATTTCCCCATAGTACCCCGTTTGCCCCCGTAGTTTCGTTGTTGTTTCATCAAAATTCTACTTTTTTACCCTCTTGCGCTGCCCCCACCTTTTTTGACCTATAATAGGGGGTTTTAGAAAGTTACTTTAATCAAGATTGAATTTTGGGAGTTTACTTTCAGAAACCCCATATTTTAATTATTTTTAAATTTTCCCATAATTTTAAATTAAAACATATCAATAGTGCAATCAAGAATTTTTTTATATAATAAATTATTACATATGATTAGCTAATGTAGTTTCTATAAATACATTTTTCTTCGACAGGTATATGTCATAAACTAAATGGTGATAGCAATTCTTTTCGTGGGAAACTTTATCTTATTTTGTTCTTTATAAAATTATGATTAATTACTGAATCAAATATAGTTATTTACGCAAATAAAACTACTTTATATATTAAGGAATTAAAATTCATATTTGGCTCCTTGGTCACCGCTGTATTTGGGTTTTTTTTTAAGGTTCCTCTACGCAACAGTGACCACTTCAGCGCTTAATCAGAACCTCGGGACTTTGCAGATGCTCTCCTTCTTATTATTGCTTTGAATGAGCAGTTTGTTACATAGACCCAATTTGGGATGGCCCCGACCCATGTTGCTTTCGTCAGTTTATTAAAACATAGAAAAGATTAAACTTTTTTTTCTTAAAAATTTTTTGGAAAAGGGTCTTCTCCAAAAAAACAATTGTGAAATATGAAAGTCGTAGCACTTTTTTTAAAAAGTTATTGTCTGTCAAAGATGTTTTTGAAAGGTGGGGGCAAACTCCAGGGGCAAGGTTTTGGTTTTAAAAAAAAAGGGCTTTTTCACAAGGAAAAATTATTTGGGGATGAAAGTTACTTAACCGTTCAAACGTTATGACCAAGGTTGAAAAAGGAAAAAAAAGGTAGGTAAAGTTTTTCAATGAAAGGTTTGTACAAATATTATATATGAAGTATGAAAATCAAAACCCTATGAAAAAAAAATTTTTGGCCCCTGAATGGGCTTTAAACAAGGATTACATATGTGAAGTATGAAAGCCCCTTTCCCATTTAAAGATGTTTTTATTCAAATGAAACTAAATACTAGTGGGGATTGGCTCACAGACTTTTTGTTTAATAATTGTTAAAGTTCATTGAATTAATTGATGAACACCCCTTCTCAATACATTGTTATCAAACTCTGAATGGGAAACCCTTATATACAAAAACATATGAACAAAATTGACAAGTAATTTTGATGCAAACATCAAATGACAGCAACAAAATTTAGTTTAAAAAAAAACACTCTTTAATTTAAAAAGCGTTAATAAGGAAAGCTGTGAAGATATTCAAAGGTGAAATAATTTAATCATTTTTAAATAACTATGTTCCCCCCCTTGGTCATCCGCTTTTTGGGCATTAATTTGTGTTGATTATATAGAGCCGAAAGCAAAAGGCTTTGCACCAATTACCCCGATGATATTCAACAAAAAACATCTAAACATCCCCACAAAAGTTCGTGTCATTTTCCCCCGAATTGATTAATTTTCATAATTTGAAATGTAAGTAAATTCAATGATAAAAAAATTTTATTTTGAATGTTAAAAAGCAAAATTAAATGCCCTCAAAATTTTTTCGTAATGGAAGTCTTTTTAGTGTGCTCATTATAAACACTGAAAAATCAACACAACTCTACATTGAGGGAAGCGGTAAATCTATCGTCCCTACGCCTGACTCCCCGGGTTTCAATTTTAGAATTTCTTTTTTACCGGTGAAAATTTCTTCAAACTTTTCATGAACATTTTCTTGGTTTAAATGAATTCTTAATCCTCAAACTTTAGGGAAATTCGTATTTATTTCTAAATCACCAGTATCAACTCCAAAAAGTGGTAAATTATACTTGTTTAAAAATTTTAAACCCCAAAAAAACCGATGTTTTGTAAAAATGATGTAACTAAAAACAACCAGAAGTCTCTGTGAGACTTAAGCTCTACTGGTTCTACTTATAACAAATGAAAAACAAAATACATTTGGGGCTTAAAACTTTCAAAGCAATAAAAAAAAAAATAATGATCTTGATTGAGCTCTTTTTGTGGCAAGATCTGCAATAAGACTACACTGTGGGTAGCTATTAATAAACTTTTTGAGTATTTACAGTTTTAGTAACCTGCAACTCATTCCTGAAATCAAAAATCAAAAAAAAAATTGTGTATCTTAGTGTAGTCTACTGTGTCCCAAATTATATTGAAATGACCAAAACTGTAGGAGGAGTAGCATTTTTAAAGCATTTCAAGAAATTTCTATTTTTTTGAAACAAAGGGAAAACCTTCATGAAAACAAAAATAATAAAAAAAATATTATTTAGTGTAGTTATTTTTGTGCCAAGTTATAATGAAATAGACCAAAACTGTAGAAGAAGTAGCATATTGAAATATTTCACAGAAATTTTATTTTTAGTAACTACCAAAACCCCCTTTAAATTAAAATGGATAAATTAATTATGTTTTTTAGTGTAGTTACTTGTGTGCCAATTTTTGAAAAAAAATTAGGAGGATGCTTTTAAAGATTTCACAGAAATTTCTATTTTTAGTAACCACGGCAACACTGTTCATTGAAATCAAAAATCAATATAGAATTTGTTTTAGTGAAAGGGGTCCAAGTTATATTGAAATCAACCAAAAATTAGGAGGATACATTTTGAATTTTTCACAGAAATTTTATTTTTAGTAACCACAGCAACACCGTTCATCGAAATAAAATATATATAAATTATGTATCTTAGTGTAGTTACTTTTTGGAAGTTATTTTGAAATCAACCAAAAACTGTAGGAGGTACATTTTGAAAAATTGTTTACAGACAGACGACGGAGGGACGAGACGGACGCCGGACCATTACTATCCATAAGCTCTTCTGGTCTCTACCATAGAGCTAAAAAAATGAAGTATATTTTTTTTGAAAAAAAAGGGAAAAACCCTCTTTTACATCCAAAAAAATTGTGCCACAAACTCTCATATATACCACTGTTTTTTTTTTGGTCATTAAATTTTTTTTTTAACTTGGTATTGTTTTTTTCTTCACAATACTTTTAAAAAAAAAATTAAAGGACACTTCATGTATAATGTTGACTTCGGGTAATTGAAATCATTTATATTCACAGAGAAGTTTTATAAAAAAAAACCCTTTTAGCTTTTAAAAAGGGTGTTTGTGAAAATCCACCTTTTATCAAAACCCAATTTTTTTGAAAATGAAACTTTATAACGCATGGGAAAAGGGCCAAAGGGAAAAAAATATTACAAATTTCAAGATGAACTGGGTACTGTGACAGTGAAATATATAATTGATCAACCGCCTCTAATATGAATATTATGGCAGTGTCCATGTTTTGCAATGGGAAACCCAAAATATGTGTAGGGAAAAAGTAAAAGAAGGTGCACAACTAATATGTAATGAAACTTAAAAATTCGGTGGTGTAAGAGGAGTTTGGTGGGTATACCTAAACCCTAAAAAAAATACGGCATCCCGATTAATAAATACCTCCCCTTTTTAAGCGGGGGTGACAGGACGCCTTTTTGGCCCCCGCTTTTTTTTTCTTTCAATGTCTCTAATGTCTTTCTAAGTTTTCAAAACCCAAAAAAACTGAAAAAGTTTCTGTTTTGAAATGATAATATTTTTCATTCACTTAACTTCCCAAACAAAGTTTTTTTTTTTTCAGTACTTTGATTATTTCAGGCTGTCTTCAAAACAAAATTAATAATAATAATAAAATAAATAACAAAATTTCCCATTTTTTATAGATAATTACCAAAATTAAAAAAAAAATCAATGATGAATGATAAAAATGAATATGTGGCCCTCTCAAGATGAACCCGTGTTTCCAAATTTTACGTGATAATGCCCATGTTTTTTCAGGGGGGCTATGCTTCAAAAATGTAGAAAACATCTCTGTGTATTTTAGCTGTAAGCTATGGGGTATTTAAAATATTTTTCTAGTTTGAAAAAATTTTCAAATTTTATTCCCCTGCACGTTTACCCCACATTTTTATGCAGAATATGACAATTTCTTTTCATATCTTAAAACTCCCACTGGGGAATTTATTTAAACTCT
>NW_026930884.1:0-43208 GCF_032062105.1 Saccostrea cuccullata
GCCGACCAATGTCTTTGGAAATTTTACGGCCAGGATGTATTTTGAGGACTCCTCCAATGGAACCTCTTTACCTATTTCCTTACAGTTTGCCATCATGGAGTCCCCTTGTCACAACAGGGCACAATGCAAACGTTAGTATATAATATAATATCTACATTAAAGAAATATCTGAAAACTAATTTCTTAATTTTTTTTTTCAATAAAATTTACATTTTTTCATTGAGTAAGAATGAAGTTAAAAAATATATAATGGAGGAAAGAAATATATTCTTATTGATGATTGCAATGTTTTATCAAAGACATCTTGTAAATTTATGAAACATTTATGGTATACTTGTAGATAATATACTAGTAAATGAATTATTCTATATTTTCAGCGACTGGGATCTATTCCTGTGAGGACACCCATCGTAGCCACAGTTTTGATGCGTACTACAGCTGTGTGTGTGCGGGAGGCTGGCAGGGCAAATACTGCGCAGAGGACATTAACGAGTGTCTGAGTAACCCCTGTATCTCCCCCTATGTCTGCTTCAACAACGAGAATTACTATGAGTGTGCCTGTCCTCTGGACAATCCTCACTGTGAATTTGAGCTCTGGGTCATCGCCATTATTGTTCTGGCTGTAGTCCTCCTCATCATTTTCATAATTACTGCCGTGTACAGACTGAAATTTAAGCGCAGGTAGGATTTTGCAATGTACAAATGTTTAAACTTTTGTGAATTACTTGTATGACTGTGACAAGTTCTTTCTTCAGTCCTCTTTACTATGAAACAAATTATGATTGTAACAAGTTCTTTATTTTTTTTACAGTCCTCTTGACTATGAAACGGAGTGAGTATACCTATCTTTGACTGTAATATTGTTATAAAAACTCTTATTAGATGTTGTTTAATTCTTTAGATGTTGTTAACTGAATTTGTTAAAGCTAAATGTAGCACATCTTGAATGCTATGTCATTAAACAATTTGATACTTAATATTGATATCTATGAATGTGGTACATGTTTGTAGTAGCCATTTTGGATCCACATCTTCCATGACTGGGTCAGCTTCTAGTGTCAGCGACGATGAAGAGAGCTTACTTGGTAAATCACTCGCACATTTAAATCAAATCTCTTTTTACAATTAACTCTGGATTCCAAGGAAACCAACAATTACCTCATTTGATTCCTGTTGCATAACTTTTTGGTTTTTCTTTTCAGATGAGAAACCCTGGACATATGATGATGGTGCCTCTGCTGATGTAAGTCAATGATTTGTCTCAGTTTGCTTTTAACAGCATGTGCATGACAATACCTTTTATTTGTTTTAAACTTAGAACACATGAAACTTGATTTAAAAAAAAAGATCCAGTTTAAAAACAAGGGGACTACATGTATTATGTCTCATAGAACAGTGAATCAGATGCTGCAGTTTTTTGTTTTAATTCTTCACTTATTTGTACATTACTTGTTTGTTTCTCTGACAAAGCTTTTTAGTTTACATGCACTTTAATATGGCCTTTTGACAGAAATCTTGTGTGAAAAAAAATGTTATCTTTCTTTTGATTAATAAATAAAGTTTGTTATGTTCTTTATTGGTTCTGTAGTTGTGATGTTATTTACATGTAGGTGTAAATGAAAAATTCCATGATTTTCATCACATGTCAAAAGAATGGTCAACTCCCTTAACTACCACGTGAATTTAGTCTGAGAGCAATCTGAATTTCAAGATTTCTGCTTTTTGCAAAAAAAAAATGGAGGGGGGGGGGTCATTTTAAAGAACTTAGCTATATCCTTGACGTTTCATGTGTTACTAGGTTTTCATACTGAATGATGTAATTGCATGGATTTATATTTTGTATGCATTTAATATTCACCATCATTTTATTTCTTTACATACAGATTGAGTACTTTAAGAACCCCAATTTCACCAGGGTAAATATCAGCTGTCACCTTAAAGTGTTCATTGTCATATTCTAATTGTTCTACTTATACTCATGTGTACTTGTCAAACAATTGTGCATTCTGTACTGAATCTGAAGTACTTTGTCTAGCATTCTGTGTAGGTCACTTGATGTTTGGTTCATCCTTTTATGAATACTTGAGTTATTTTCTCTTCTCAGTTCATGAAGAGTATCATCCACTTGTGAACAAAGTAATACTTTAATGAAGCCATTGAAGAGCATCAGTAGTTTGTTTTCCTTATATTCATAGCATTAGAAGTGTAGAAGTGTGTCTTATGTTTGTCCTCCCATTTGTACAATGTGTTGTATTATCATTGCACTTTTTTGGCCTTCTTTCATCTGTTATTTGTGACAAATTTCATAATTATTATGAAAAGTAGAAATCATTATCTGTAAAAACTGTCAAGTATACCATAGATGTACTTTCTTCCCCGTGGTATTAATTTACGCTTTGTACGCGGTCACAAATTTTCTGCGGAAATTTGTCTAAGCGTACTTAATATAAATGTAAGGCATAAAGTGACAGTCTGAGAAATCGCATAATTTTCTACCTGCAGATCAAACAGAAATTGAGATTCCGCGGAATTATGACCCCATGGAAAAAAGTACATCTACAGTATGCCATTTAATTGATTTTAAAATAATTGTTTTCATAATGAACTGAAATTGAAGAAATGTAAGACTAGACTTTGCTTTCCTCATAACTACAATGATTTAGATTTTATGAATTATTTTACACAATATAGGGTTTCACTGGAGAATTTGATAACCTTCCTCCCAAAAAGGTGAGCAGTGACACACATTATTCTAAGGGAAAAGGAAATTATAAAGCTTAAAAAAATTCATTAAAATTTCTCAAAGTCATTGCTTGACCTCAAATTTTGTACATTTGGTGTTACAGGAAGCTATCGATGAGATGTATAGGGTACGAGTCATTTGTAGACAGTTTACTATTTTGGGTGGTGGTTAAACTATGTTTGTCATCTTTATGTACTTGATTTACTGATTTAGCATTTCCTCTTATCAACAGCTGAGTTGTGCTTTTGAGTTGTTTTGTTGTTTATAAAATCTGAAGTGGATTTTGATCATAAAAAATTAACATAGATTTGAACTTCCTTAATATATAAGCCGTCTTGTGAAAAATTTTTAACAGCACCTGAAGGAAATACTCACTGTTTGCACTAACTTAATGTTTATTGTGTGATAGAATTCAAATCATTAATTTATCCTCATCACTTTAGGAAAAGAAGGTCTCCTGAATATGCAGTACTCAATTATACTTATAATTACAATCTCTGAAATGTTTTACTACCCCATTCAAATGGGGAGAGAAGAAAGAGTGAATGGAAGAGGCTTGAGCAATCAGAGAATACTATGAAATTAAATGGTGAATAGGTGATGTGTGCAGAAGGAAAGGGAAAATGGGATGAAAGAGCATTTTAGGGACTGTATCATAATTGAAAAAAAAGGCACTTAGATCTGCTGTTTTAGATTGCAACTTAAAGGATCAAGCAATATTCAAACTGAGTTAATGTTAGATTGACCATTATTGTACCTTTTAAAATAAATGGAATTTCACAATAACAATGATCCACAAAACTAGTGTGCAAAAGCATTGCTAATTTGAGGGTTTGTTTCGCATTATTGTTAATCTTTACCAAATCATTTCTTCTCAATATTTACCATATCATATACTGCTATAAAAAGAGTTTTGACATTATTTCATTATAATGACCAGGAGATAATGAAATATTAACACATTGCAGGGCTATCACAATCCAGTTCTGGATGTAGAGCCACACTATGATCCTGATGAGGACAGGGTTTACCATGAGAGACACACTAAATCTACCTTTGAACCACTTGTACCTACCAAGTATGAAGGAGACAAACTACCCCAGAATATTCCTCCTGTCTTAACCACTGGGAAACGAGGTCGAGTCCTGCCCGCTCTGAACCTAGATAAATCCTCCCCGTACTACCCCCCTCCCCCATACCAGCTGATGGACAAAAGTGGGAAGAAGAAGAAGAGGAGGAGAAAGAAGAAGATAGGTAACAAGGATGACCACCACCTGGAGGAGGAGTACAAGGCAGGCAGGCAGACCCCACCCACCCAGATTCAGAGAGACGCCGCCAAGATGTTTGAAGCTGGAAACCAACAGAACGGCAATGTGGGACCTAGAAAAATCACTGTGGGCCCTGAAAGTGGATTTGCCAAAATCCATCCAACCTCCGTTGATGGGAAAGCATCTTCAGACATGACGTATGATTTTTCCTTATTTAGTAAGAGCCATCCACCTTCCCATCACACGAGAACAACAAAGAATGGGGACTCTAAATCCCAGAAGGTTCACCCAATGTTAGACAGCGACAGAAGTAATGGATTCGAGGCCCACATGACAAGTACACCCAACTCTGATGCCCTTCATCTGCAACAGACCAACCACAATAGACAAAACAACTTCAATGATAGTGTGAACATTGAGAGTGAACTGTGATATTTCTTTGGTATTTATGTTTGTGCCAAAAACTGTTATTTTCTTTAATGATTTAAACTGTGATATTTGTTTGTGCCAAAAAAATTAACTATTTGATTTTTTAACATAATACTAGTATTTTTGTGTTTGTTTTGATTTATTTTTTTTTAATGATTTTTCATAATTATGTTCAAAAGTGAAGGACACTAGAACTTGATATGACTGAACAGTGATATTTTTATCATAATGATGTCATTTACATTTTCTAGAACAAAGCCAAAAAATTATTACTGAATATTATTTTTTTTTAATGACTTTACCATTATCTTTTTTTGTTTAACTAATATTTCAAGGTTGAATATTTTATCAAAAATTCAGGAGTAAAAATTAAATGTCTTAGTTGTTTTTGAATGAATTTAGTGTACAGTTTGTATTTTGGAAGGTCCATGATTAATTGCCTGTATGCAGATTTTTTAAGTTGACTTTTTTTGCACCCTTTTCTTGCCTGAAAAGTGAATTTAGTTTTTTTTTTTAAAGAGCAAAGACTGAAAGAAATATCAGGATGTATCTCAAAATATTAGTTACGAAATTAAGCTTTTGAAGAGCGCCGGTGTGACGTTGAATATTGACCCGAATTGAAAATTGACCCGGGGTTCATTTTTCAACGTTGAATAATTGAACTAGGGGTGTTTATATCTCCGTTGAAAATTGAGACCAAAAAGTCATTGAATTAATACCCGGGGTCATTTTTAACAGCTTGATAATTTTTTTTCTTATCCCTGATGACCTCAACAAGTTGAAAATTGACCCTGTTGAATATTGATCCCACCTTAGAGTTTGAACATTATTTGAACTGGGAAGTTTTACTGGATTTATCAGTCTCTCTATATTTATATTTCGGTTTAAATTTTTTCCCTTTTCAAGAATAATAGAAATAAACCTATCATCCCGTGTATATATGTACATTTTGATCAGTGATCTTCAAGCATGACAACTTTATTTTTTGACAATACTTACTAAAATCCATAGTCCATAAATAACTACAAAACAATGAAAAGGGCAAAAAACAAAAATCCTGGAAATCTGGTGTCTAGAAAGTGAGCCCTATATATATGTATATATCTAGTCAAATTCAGTATCAGTATTTAAAGCCTAAAAATTAAAATGAAACAAATCGGCCAAAATGAATCCAAAGGTAGGTTATATTTGTAATCAATATAGCGACCATAGAATGTGAGTTATGCTGACTTTAAACAAGGTTGGCGAAATTACTGTAACAAACTTATCTGTCAGTATCCTGCCTCGGCTTAAAACTTGATCGTTTTCGGGGCATAACATTGAGAATGAGATTATTTTTATTCTAAAACATATTCTTATTAGATACAATGTGTTAATTCCTATTCGATTAGGTGTAATAATTTTATTTCTGTTTGGTAATTTGTTTTCAATAAATTGCTATTCCCATCGGAGGAAGTATGATTCCTATATTATAATATATCATTCTTTTTGAAAACACGCGTTTCCTATTCGATGTCATTCATATTTGAAAACATGCGATTCCTATTCGCCAATTTTGTCATTCCTATTTCTTATTCGACAATTATTTGGTATATATGAAATAAAGTTGTTCGAAAACATACTAGCATCCATTTCTATTTGGAACAAGATGTGTTTGCCGGCGGTAACAAAGTTCGATAGAGCTGTTTTTAGCTTATACGTCACAGTCAAGGTCACAAGGTCATTGACCTTGGTGTCATTTGAAAGAGTTTAATTAGTGGAGTATGCAGACCAAATAAGAAGTCTATATATCCTTTGGTTGAAAGTTATGTTAAAAAATCGAAATAGCTATTTTTAGCAAAAAGGTCAAAGTCAAAAGGTCATTGACCTTATTGTCATTTCAAAAAGCTTTATTAGTGGAGTATGCATACCAAACATGAAGTCTCCATCTCCTAGGTTCAAAAGTTATGGTGAAAGTTCAAAAAAGCTATTTTTAGCATATAGGTCACAGTCAAGATCACTGAATTTGGTGTCATTTGAAAGAACTTAATTAGTGGACTATGCATACGAAATATGAAGTCTCTATCTCTCGTGGTTCAAAAGTTATGGCGAAGGTTGAAGTTGACAACAGACAGATAGACAAAAACAATATACGCCATGGATCTATCCATGTATATATGCGATGTTTTTAAATAATTGCATTCTGGAAATATGACAAAACTAGAACTGGTTGAAAACTCAATTAAATAGGAATGACATATTTAACATGATTATCAAATATAAATTATTTTATTATCGAATAGAAATGTCAGAATTATCGAAAAGGAATCACATATTTTCGAATAGAATAACAACATAAGAGTGATGAATTCTCGGACAGAAATAACATTTTTTCGCAAGAATAACAACTAATCGAATAGGAATCACATTTTATCGAACAGGAATGACATGATTTAGGAAAAGAAAAACGTTTGAATAAGAATAACAAAAAAGTATAATAATGCAACGTTCTACCCGCCATACCATAATTAATTGATGGCGGAATATTACTTTACAAATACGGAAAGTTCACTTTGGTAAAGATGAAGAAGAAATCATTTCTTTTCTTATACAGTATAGTTTCAGTTGGCCTTGATCTTCCATAGTCAGTAAAATATCCAAACATGAAACAGTTGTGGCACATTCAATGGTGACTTTAATTTAAAGTTCACTTGGATATATCGAGTCGACATATGAACTAAAGTAACTATTATACGTCAACGGTATATCTAAATGTTGAGTTGAACCCCACAGCAAATGTTTTCTTTTTGTCATATAAAGTTTTTAAAAATATATTCTGATTCTGTTTCATAGAAATATTTAAACAGGCAATAAAGGAGCACAATTAGTGCCCATTGCAATTCCAAGTTTTGAAGGAAGAATTGGTCTCCGAAGACTGCAGAAATGGTGTCGATAAGGAACTCCATCATCCTTTTAATATCAACTTCAGGATACTTTTAGGTAGAATTAAGGTGATTTTTAACAAAGCAATTTTCGTTCATGACATTTCACAAGATACGAATAATCCCGAGTTCCATTTTATAGAGAAAACCGTTGTCTATGATGTAAAATTAAATATATAGTTTTGAATTTGTCGTGAGGAATGCTTGTATAGAGTGTACAAAAGTTGTACGTTTTGATGTTACTGATTTTTTTTAAAAAATGGTGATTTCAAATTTTCAAAAGTGTGGTGGGGGGGGGGGGGGGGAGCGTCACACGACGTTCCCGACGCCTATGGTTTCACAGTTGTGAAAACCCTGCCATAAATATGTGTTTTTATGCTGTTTAATTTAGAACCGGTTTCATGATCAAAATTCCACGACCCGGTTCAGTTTTCAACGGACTAGAGTCTAAATTTAACACATTGGGTCTCAATTTTCAACGTTGAAAAATGACCCCCGGGTCAAATATCTACGTTAAAGGTGCTCTAGAGTTACGAAGTAATGAGTCGATCCTTACGTCGCGAGTTCGAATCCAGGCCACTGTGGGACATGGAGACCGGTCCTTCGGATGAGACCAAGGTCCAGTGTTGCAGTAGGTGCTGGCACGAAAAAGATCCCTCCCTGCTTAATGATCTTTAGTGCCGAGTATATTGGATAAAATTTGCAGCTCTCCATCGGCAAGTAGTAGCGTCTCCATATGAGTGAAAAATTCTCGAGAGGGACATTAAATTATAAACAATCAATCAAGATTTGGAGGGAGGAGTTAAAATCACTTTTTTTTCTTAAGAATGTTTGAATATACGAGGGTTGTTCGATATGTATTGTGTATTGTACGATATCTCAAAAGCATTCGATTCAAATAGTCAAATGGACATTACATCCTTTCAAAGTATTGTCCGTGATTTGAAATACACAATTTTAATCTCTGAATCCATTTATGAAATGCGTCACGGTACGCTGATTTAGGTATACCTCTGAGGCACTGACTGACGGCTGAGCCAAGGGCCTGTCGGGACTTGTATCGACGACCAGATAAGAACTTTTTAAGTTTTGGAAAAAGGAAAAAGTCGCATGGTGCTAGATCCGGAGAGTATGGTGGGTGTGGCAAGACAGTAACCTTCTCAGACTTCAAAAATTGTTTCACAAGCTCAGATGTATGTGATGGAGCATTATCATGAAGAAGGCGACATTGCCTAAATCCCGACACAGGACGTCGTTTCTGATAATATTTCTTGAGCTTTTTCAGTACAACATCTCGGTAATACCGACCTGTAACACTTTTGCCCTTCTGCACCGGAATTTGTACGGCTAAACCATCACAACAGAAGAATATGCAATAAAGGACCTTCTTTGTGCTCACTGTCCTTTTTGGCAACTACAGGCCTTCTACCGTGTTTGGTTAGCCATAATTTGTTTCCAACTTTTCTTACTGGTTCGAAATAGTGAACCCATGTTTCGTCACCAGTAACTATGTTTGCAAATTGTCTTTGATTGAAGTTTGGAAACATTTTTAGCAGTCGCTTAGCGGTTTGTATTCGTACCTTTTTTTGGTCATCTGTCAATATATGGGGTATCCATCTGGCAGAAATCTTTCGTACTTTCAAAATACGTTTCAAAATGAAATGCACCCGCGATAGCGATATGCCAACAGCTTTGGCAATATCACGAATCGTGTACCTGCCATCACTTTCAATTATTTCCTTGACTTTTGAGACATTTGTCTTGCCTGATACAGTCACAGTTTGACCCGATTTTGCTGCATCTTTGACGGACTCTGTGCCAGTCAGAAATTTCTGTCTCCACCTACGAACTATCTCATAAGATACCTTATCGGACCCATAAACTTCCCCCAATTCAGTAAAAATCTGCTTTACCGAATTACCGAGTTTTGTGCGAACTTTTATATAAGCTATAATTTCTTCAATATTCTCAACCCTTTTCCACCGTTCACGGTAGCTCAGTCGGTAGAGCGCTCGCTCCGTGATCGGGAGGTCGTGAGTTCGTATTTCGACCGCGACTGACCTAGTCGTTAAAGTGGGTAGCAACTGTTCCTTCGCTATGCGCTCGGCACTTTGAAGTGAAAGTTTCAGGTCCTTCGGATGAGACCTTAAAAACCGAGGCCCCGTGTCAGCGGTAGGCGTTGGCACGATAAAGATCCCTCACTGCTCAATGGCCCCGAGTGCCGAGTTAAGGTCAAAATTTGAAGCCCTTCACCGGCACACATTGACGTCTCCATATGAGTGAAAAATTCTCGAGAGGGACGTTAAACAATATACAATCAATCAATCAATCAACCCTTTTCCCAACCATTTTTACAACAGTGGTCAACGACTGGCTCTATTGAAAAGACGATTATTTTATAACCATGTGTAGATGAAGGCTCGTGTTTATACTGTTGGCAAGGTATTGAACAGAGTTATCCAGGCGTATAAATATCGACGAAATCGTGCAAGGCGTTATCGCGCTGTGGTACAATACACAATACATATCGAACAACCCTCGTAGTAAGAATCCATAATTATCAATAGGTAGAAAAGGAGATTCAGACATTGTGGCATTTACATTTTATAGAGAATGAACCCTTTTCCATCCCAGCTTTTACTAAAAAGTACACATATGACTTCAAGCTGAAATGTTAAAGTTCATAACCCACAGAGGCTTATCTTCCAAAGTACAACAAATTTGACCCATGCATGGTCGTATATGGTTCATGCTATATTTTTGCTGTGGAATTATTTCGTGGGTACCTTGCATCTAGGAATTAATACCCCAAACAAATTAATAACAGGGGTGTTAGAGTGATTTCTTTTCTTTTACAAGTATGAATAGGGGTGTTGCTAAAACGCGGAACGGAAAACGGAAAGGAAAGCGGAACGGAACGGAAAACGGAAAATTTTTGTCAAACAGATAAAATAGATTAGATATAAATAAAAAAAAGAGCAATATTCTTGCTGTAAAAATCATTTCTGATAAAAATTAATTGTAAACTATTATATATTCATGAGTCATACACACCCTCCGTGGAAAAAAAATGGTACTGAAAGAAATTCGAACCCCCCCCCCCCCACACACACACAAACACACACACGAAATAGGATTTTCGTGTTTGGGCAAAGGACATATGCCCCTTATTTTGGCTTGTCAAATTTGTTGTATGTTGGAATTTTTTTACTGAACCCCCCCCCCCCTCTTTCAATTTGTTTCCAGTGTCAATGTCTGTAGAAAGTACTTATGATATTAAGGTTATACAAGCAGTGTCGAATTCGCGAATCATGAAAGGGGGAGTGGTAGTTTCGGGTCTGTGTAGTACACAGCAACATTAAAAATTGTTCTATTAAACCTTTCATATATGTTGGACTCAAAAAGGGAGCATCCTATTACAACTTCTCAGACCTTACCGTTGAGCGGGAGAACAAACTCATTTTTACGGGGTCATTCATATACACCCCCTCCCAAAAATACACACAAAATTTAACTTCATTGAATGCAAAGATTCTGTATTATTTCTACCACATGAAAGTTTTCCAATTTTGTCTATCAAGAATTTAAATATATAGAAAGCGACTCTCTTTTGAATAAAATTTTAATAACCAGTGTGTATAAGAGATGTTTATTCGAGCTTGCCGTAAAGGTTTGCCCTAAACGTAATCTTAATAATTTTATTTTTACATTTTATTTCTCTTTCCATTGTTCATCTAGATATCAAATATCCCCCCCTTGTCAAAACCTAATTACTACGGAAATGTTCGGTCAAGTTGACATCTTCACACTTATTGTGAATGTAACTAATGTAGTATCAGGGACCTATATGTATACTAAGTTGGTATATAGGTCCCTGGTAGTATTAAAGTTAGTGAAAAAAAATTGTATTGAAAGATGGTAGAGCTGGAACTTATCCCCTACCCGACTCAAACAATTGTTTTCTTTTTGTGTTTTATCCCCCCCCCCCTCCCGAACCAAACAATTGTCTTCTCTTTGTGTTTTTGCTTGTCAAATTCTTTTCAAGTTCGTTTATCCCCCCTTTTCAAATTCGATTCTAGGTGACTGCTATGTTATCGATTTTCGTAAATAAGAGACTGAGCATGACAAAATCAACCAACTTGTTTTTAATAGTGGTGGATTGAATATGTACAAAATAGATCATTTATGATAAAATCTGTGTATTTTAAGTGATTTAATCCAAAATAATACATTCCGTTTTCCGTTCCGTTCCGCTTTCCGTTCCGCGTTTTAGCAACACCCTATGAACAGCATCCCATCCAACCTGTAAAATTTCGGCAATCCACAAAAATTGGACCCCAAAAATTTAAATGACTCTAATACACGCGAATGGTAAATTGCTCTGCAAAATGTTTTTAAAATGTGTACTTGTGATGTAGGAAATCATATATGAAAAGATAACCCATATTTAATTAACTATTGAAAACTGTATCTATTTGTTAGAAGACATCTACATATAAGGGCCCGTAAACCATAAATTAACAACATCGTTTAACAGCAAGAATCATGAGAATTTAATCTTGACTTAATCTTGACTTTCTTACGCAGAAAGGGCGGTTGGTTTCTGTGGAGATTTACCCCGTTTTACGTGTGTAAAATGAATGAAGATATGCACATGATTCTATATATTTATATTTGAACAAAACAGAAGTTGATATGATATAAATATTTATTATGTCTTATCCAACAACTGGAGTTGAACACATGCTGACATCAACCTGAGTAAGTGTAATATCGTCACATTTTGCTTTGGAGAATTCGCATCTGAAATAAACGTATTCACATGATCATCTGCATAGAATTTGATTACTTGGAAAAATAAGGATCTTGCTATATTTTTTGTGATATCTTATGGCCTTCAAAACATTTAAAAAAGCAACACAAACGATTTCGAGGAAAGAGCTAGGTTCACTTTATGCATAAAATGGCCCTGTCCTAACATCAATTATTGACTTACATCCTCCTTCCCATTTCATGTCTCAAAAATAAAGTAGAGACTTTGTGCTATCATTTTCTGTAATAAAATTTCTTTTTGAGAATCTAGGTATTGGGAAACAGACTTTTATAGAAAATGCAATGTTCTTCAATATTGCATAAAACATGCTTATTTGACTGCCTTCAGCAAAGAATTAAAATATGAGCTCACGATCAAAAATGTTAAATATGCTTTTGATCTTTAGAAACAGATCTTTCATTATTTAATTCAATCCACATTTTGGAATTTTCAGGATAAAATGACGCAATATTATGTCGTAATGTTTTGACTAGATGGAACATTACGTTATGATCAATAGATAGAGGGTCACCAACATTCCAAGTGAAAAGTACTGCATTTACATGTACTTAAACTGAGCGGTTTTGATTTTTCATAAATTGTCAGGGCCAAAAAAGGCCTATGTGGCTCTTGCTCTTTAGGTATAAATTACAAAACTCTTAACCGATTTTTGTTTACGTCTCTATGTGAGCAAAAAATTCTATCGAGCGGGTTAATCAAAATATATAATAACTGAATCTTTTAAAAGATCTTAACTCTACTAAGCTTCCTTTCAAGTTAATTTTGAAAATTTCACAAAAAAAGTTATACCCGCTGTTGAACATCATGCCGTTTGAAGCACAGGTTGGTGTAACGGTTGTTGGGCAGTGGATAAAATCTTTGTTTCTACAGAAAACTTGCTGGAAAAGCACGGTCTCCTGGCTCTGTGTTGTGGTGGTGGACATTGCTGGTGTAGTCATATCCACTGTGGTGGTATCTACTGGCATCATGGTGGTGTCTGGTGGCATCATGGTGGTGTCTACTGGCATCATGGTGGTGTCCACTGGCTTCATGGTGGTGTCTACTGGCTTCATGGTGGTGTCTACTGGCTTCATGGTAGTAAGTGCTGGCATGGTTGATCCAGAAGCCATTGTTGTAGGTGGTCGGGTTGCACTATTACAAGGTCCATGGCTCTTTATTCTCAGATGAGAGAACATGCACATGGCGTGTGCAAATTCGCAGCTGCAAATATTTTTAAATGTTTCAGATTTACTTAAATGATACAAACAAAATAAAAATATACACATATATGCCTACATTGAAGCAAATTTTTGGCCTATTTTAGTTGTAAATAATTATGCACATATTAAATTTCTAAAATATTAAAAATTGTAAACTTTCTAATGTGTTTTTATGACGATTAGAAATTATGCAACCACCTTTCGTATTTACGGAATCACTTTCTAGTTTGTTGGATATGCCACGGCATCAACGATACTTGGAAAAGTGGGATAATTTGCATAATAGGCTAAGCCTGTTATGCACAAATTATCCCATGTTTCCAATTTGATGTCCCAGGCATACCCAACAAACTAGATATAGTGATTTCTTACATTTCCATTTCATTGAAATAAAATTTCTATTTTTACTTTCTACTTTGAAAGAGATGTCACCCCAAAAAAAAAACATACATGTATAGCCATGAAAATATATAAATGATTTATCGAACTACTTTTTGTCGATATAAATAAAAAAAAAATTCTAATGAAAATTTGAAGTCAATTTACGGTTAAATGTATTCGTTTTAAACACATGATATTCTCATTTTCAAGGATTTTGTAAGATTTTTTAAACTGATATTTTATCTGCCCTTGCGTAGGCATATGACTCGCCTAATTCCCCCAGATTCTTTGTATTATCTTTCCTTAAGAAAAAAAAGAAAAAACAACTTAAGAATATTGCATACTGATTGGCATATGTGTGACCGTCAGAACCACAGATCTGTTCGTCGTTAAGTGTTTGGTGATGATGACAGTCAACCACCAAGATGTCGAGACAGAAGTGAGTTCCGAAGTGGATGTTCAGATCCTGGATCTCGTTGTTGACATGTAAAGGGTTGTCCGTCACATAGCCATGGTTATGACCACCTGGCGCCTTGGCCAAAATGACTACAATACATTGAATTCTGCGATTGATAAATTGACACATGTAGGGTAACAAAATTGATAAGAAGGAAAGCTGACCAAACTCCAACCAACCCCCACCGCCATCACAAAAAAGATGTTTACGTTTTTTTTTCGGCCCAGGAACCATCCCTACCCCCTTTGAAAAAAAAAATCCCTGATATGTGCTTCAAATTGGTGCAATCGAAGTGTCTGCTTTTTGCTATTTAGCGCCATATTTCAAGATACAGTGCGAGGACTTAGCGGACAGTATACGACCTCCCCAGGAAGCACTCTTTTCTAGTGCGGTTTCGCTGAATTTCAGCCTGAATAGCCCTTGGAAGAGTTACCGCATCATGTTACACGAAACAATACATGACATAGCAACAATGTTTAACAAAAAGTAGATTTTAAGCCTTTGAAATAAAACAGAGGGAAAATAAATTAAAAACCAATTCAGTGAAATCAAGATAAAACTAGTCCCCTTAAGTTATCTAAATTCTACTGTAAATGTACACAATATATTGGTTCTGTTTCAAACAATATATACAGTTTATTGGTTATCTATGCACCGTTTTACAGTATTGTTTTAATTAAACGAAAACTATATACATGTATATTAATGTTAGTTCAAAACCTACCAGTTGGCACTAGAATTGTGACTGCAAAGAAAAACATGGTATCAAAGCAGTGGGATGGTCACACAATTGGTTATCGCAGAGAATTAACTCGTGACCTTTTATCTCCACAATAAAACCTTGTCCTTAATATTCAAAAATTGTGATAATAGGAGAAAGGAAGACACTTCAAATTTTCTTGTAGATTAGGGCTTCAGAGTTAGGCATATCGGTCCAACTTCAGTCATATTGAAAATACTTTATATCCTATGAAATCTTTTGCAGTCCAAGAGCAACAGCAAGTCTTGTGTTTGCGTAAATACTAGCAGTCGTTAGATTCGCCTCATGCACCTAGTTCTTGGTATAGGACTATTGTACTTTTTCGTCGCAATGTATTTACGATTATACCTGAAGGTGAAATTGAGGCCCCAGGAGAAAGCTAACTTGACGACCATTATTTGAAAATATACATGGTTCATGTACAAATAAAATCTCCTCCTCTTTCCTGTCTTTTAAGCACGTACTTTAAGTATGATTCAGACATATCACCTCTCGCCAGGAATAGCCTTGCTTGATGTTTAGTTGATTATACTGAAAATACTTTACACAGTTGTGTCTTAGTACGCTAATAATCCGAACGCTTAAGAAGATATAAAATTAACAATTATATCTACCGATGATACTAACTACGTTTCAGTGATGGTATAACTGAAAGTTTACTGAAATGTGGCTTAATGCAAATCAATAACATTTTCCAGACACTTCTGTGACCATTCAGTTGATTGAATAGCCGAGTTTCATTCTGTGCATGTTTGAAATTGACTTCCTCTGTATGCAGCTCCCAGTCAAGATGGACCGAAATTATCCTGTAACCAAATTAACTAATCCAGAAATAAAGCGTATCTATACAAAAGAAAACAATCGTAAATATTGTTCAAGAATAACTTGATTACTGCGTAAATTGTAAGAGGAGTTGTTGAGAGACCCCCTACAATGATTTTTGGGATGAAAGGAATGTATTACAGTAAAACACGTCTCTGGCGAATACGATTTTGCTTTGTTATAAGCGTAATTCGTTATATCCGTTAAGTTTATAATATATTTTAAACTCACAGGGAATAAAAATCACTTCGCTGTAAGCGTTGATTCATTATAAGTAATCAACATGTTTTACTGTATTTTTTAAACATCAGTCCTACAGAGCAAAATGAATCCAATTCCAATCTGGTTAATTACTAGGTGTGCAAGATTATGAGAACTTCTGGGAACCTGATTTTTGTGGACCCAATCCCCAACACTTACACACGATATGCCCTGAAACTATAATGAAAACTAAAAAAAAACATGTTATTGCAACAGGTTAATCAAATTCTAAAAGATTACGTAAGTTTGAGGAAGAAGATAGATATTTTCAAGGAATGGTCGGGAGGGAGAATGCTAATACATGTAAATCGAGACAACAAGTTGATAAACAGGTATACATAGCTTGACAATTAAGTGCACTAAAGTGTACTATAGGTGAACTCTGGAGCTGTTCACCATTCATTGGTGCGTAGGAGGACCCGCGCACCTTTGAAACATGAAATATTCGAGCTATTACTGGTCGCAAAAATTGAACAATTCCAAATAATGTAAAGTCAAGGAAATATATGCAAGTATTTTTACATCCACTGAATATTTTTCCTTCATCTATAAAACAAACAAAACAAAAACCCCTCATCAATCCATTAACGTTTAAGTACGTACATATGGAACCGTACTTTTGTGTGGAATATGTAGCGAATGCACAGCGGAACAGTGATGCTCCTCAATTTCTTTAATTCAGCTATCATCATTTAATGCTAGAAAAAAAATGAACAATTCGCCATTTTACGCTATGACACGCCAAGTTTTTTTTGGTTTGGTTTTTGTTTTGTTTATTGTTTAATGACTTAATTTCCCTCTCGAAACTTCTTCACTCGTATAGAGACGCCACCAACTGTCGGTGGAGGACTATACTCGGCACTCAGGGCAATTGAGCAATGAGGGATCTTTTTCGTACCAACACCTACTGCGATACGGACCTCGGTTTATACGGTATCATCCGAAGGACTGGTCTCTATGTCCTATACAATGGGATTCGAATTCGCGACGTAAGGATCAACTCCCTAGTCCGCGACTCTAGAGCAGACGCTCTAATCAGTGCGCAACGCAAAGTTTGATATTTGTTGAAAATCCTAGCTTAATTTATGAACATATCCTTCATTAAAATAGAGTATACTAGGGTTTTATGCATAAATTTGCCCCGGATACTGCAAATAATTCTGGACTTTCTCCCCTTATAATTTATTGCATCACTGTCATCGCGCCATCGTCCTAAGTCCATCGGTTCACCTTCATCGCGTCATCGCATTATTTGCGCTTCTGCGATTACATTATCTGTAAAGAGGGAATTCGAGAGGTGGGATCAGGTGCCTAGGAAGACTAAACATCCCTTATATACTGACCGGTCACTCCAACTGTGAGCTCTATTTACTGATCAGGTGACTGGAACATTCTGTAACCAAAATCAGTACGCCTACCAATTGCTATGAAACAAGTCAGTCAAAATACGATCCACTTATAGATAATACGTGCTAACAAGGTCATTATATAACGACTATAGAATTTACGATATTCTGACTTTAAATGAGGTTTTTGATATCCCTGTCACATCAACTTCTCTGCCAGCAGCCTGCCTCAGATTTAAAATTGATCAGAGCAAGGTATTGAGTATCGAATAAGTTTGAAGATGTACATGTCATTACGAACATACAGGTGATAGCGGAATATGATTACATCAATGAGAGACGCTGACGATGGATACATCGTTTGTCACAGTTTGGTTGTTACAGTGTAGTCAGCCTCATCATCTTAAGTCAGTAAACACCCAAACATGAAACAAATGTGACAGATTCTGTAATATCTTTTACTTCAACTTCAGGTGGATATATCAGATGCCATATGAATGGAAGTAATTTTTGTTAATTAATAAATACATGTACATCGTCGATTTGCTAGTATCTAAATATCGAGTGGTAGGTCACAGCAAAGTTTTCTTCTCATATATTTGAAAACATTTTGCATTATAGAAATAATAAACAGTTCGCTTAATAAAGGAGCACAATTAATAGCCATCTGAATTCCAGCAGTTTGTTGAAAGAAAACTACACACTTCTGTAGAGAACAAGTTATTTTTAATAGACAGACAGTCGGACAGAACCTATAAGTCCACATATTATCGATTACAGAGATATAAAAAGATTTTTTCTTCTAAATATGAAAAAAAAAAAACTACATGTATATATAACTCGATCATTATCGTCGCCTTGTTGTTTAGTAGTTATTGTACTTTTCACGGTAAATTAATTATTTTTAGGGATTTCATTAGATTTATGCAACCCTTATTAAAATCACTTGATATCTTCATTTTTATACAATGTACATAGGCAATTCTAACGCTCCATGTGTTTATCTTGTAATCTATTCCCCCTCTCACAAGACGAAAGACCACCTTTAAGCAATCGCTTAATGGTAGCTTAATGGTGACTTAATGGTGGCTTAAAGAAGTTAATTCCTTTAAGCCACCATTAAGCCACCATTAAGCTGCAACTTACAGGTGCTTAATGTCCAAACTTCATTAAGCTACCATTAAGCCACCATTAAGCTGAGCTTAATGGTGACTTAATGGTCAACCCTCATTAAACTTTTACGCATCTTATATAGAATCTTTGAACTAACTTTTAGTTATTTTAATATCATTTACGCAAAATCTATTCCAACTCATAATTCTGTCTCGATCAGAATTTCTACGAGTTTTTTGTCAACATGCATAAACTTGATCACTGGGAACAAAGTTAGCTAATAGCCACAAGGGCTTGCTCGAGGTGTCTAATTTTTTCTTAAAATCATTTAAAGTGATAATAAAACAAGACATCATGTATCAGAACCGTATATTATTTTTTTTAAAATAAATCATTATTACATGCGTTGTTTTTATTTTTAGTGTATATGATTTTTAAAAATAAATAATTATTACACACCGTGAGCAAGTCCTTCGTGAAATATCTTAAATTTACAATACCAAAAATCAATTTGTTCTTAAAATTATCTATATTCATGAACACAAAATATATATTACTTTTTAAAAACAAAATGGTATTTTTATTTCATGTGTTAAAAGAAACATTCGCTACAGAATTCACAGGAATATAACTATATAATCTCATGAAAAAAAATCTCTGTGCTTTTTTTTTTTGGGGGGGGGGGGCTACTGGTATACAAATGTTTAGTTTTCAAAGATTGACTTTTACCATGAAAAACTTTTTAATGGCTTTTACATCATGAATAATTCGAATTAATTCGTTATTATTTTTTTTAATAATGCAGCGGTAAGTATCTGTCAAAATCTATAGTCGGTCTTGAATGATTGTTATTTCAAAATCGATTTTCAGAGGAACGGCCGATCAGACTAAACATGACATCCGACCAGATGTATACACATTGAGAAACGGGGTAAGATTAACAGATGATCAGCATGATCAGTGTACAGTAAACCGACTGGTCAGACAATAGACCTTAATTAGGTGTCCCCCCGTCCCCGGTTAACTAACAGGAAACTATACATACACAACGTACACTGACAGATTTTAATGATCAATTATTTAAAAAAAAAAATTTAAATTTAACGCAAGCATATAACAAATTAAAAATTTTGATTCATCGTAAAAAGTCAATTATTTTGATACCCATTATGATACAAAAAGAATTGAAACTGAATATGATATTCTAAAAAAAAGTTTTTGTAAACGTAATTAACCAGGTAACTCTTCCGCGAGGATTGTCACTAAATTGTTGACACAGAAACCGTTAATATCCGCAGTATATTAAAAATAATAGTAGAATCTGTTTTTTCCTCTTTCTTTTTCGATGATAGACTTTTGTGTTTTATCTATAATTAATTTATTTTCAATCATGATTTAATGCTTACATTTCGAAAATTTTCGAATAACAGAGCGAAGAACTCAATCACATTACATCAATTTAAAAGCCGAACTCAGTGTAGAAATATATATTAATGTGTTAAGATCCACAAATAAAATTGTTTATATTTTGATTAATAAATCAATTCAAGACTTTTGGAAATGTTCAACAAAATACTAGTAAATACCTTTACAAGTCCAAACAAATTTTGAAAAAAATAAAGGTCAAATATTTAATATTTTCATTTAGTATCAAGAGCGGCGATAGCCTAATGGATAAGGCGTTCGCATCGCAACCTTACGGTCATGGGATCGCGCCCCGCCTGCGGCGGTTTTTTTTTTGATTTTGAATTTCGTTCTTTTTCATAATTTTTACCAAATCAAGATATAAGCGAACTCTACATTTATAATATTGATAACAAATCACTATAAAAATAATTTTTCACCCATATAAACAATATTATCGATTGCGTAATGTGACTTAATGGTGGCTTAATGGTGGCTTAATGGTAGCTTAATGGTAGCTTAATGGAGTTTGGACATTAAGCACCTGTAAGTCTAGCTTAATGGTAGCTTAATGGTGACTTAATGGTGGTCTAAAAGTTACCATTAAGGACCTGTAAGCCACCATTAAGCTACCATTAAGCTACATTTAAGCACCCATTAAGGACTTAGAGTTGGCTTAATGGTAACTTAATGGTGGTGTAAATGTTACTTAAAGGTGCTTAATGGTGACTTAATGGTGACTTAAAGACAACCATTAAACCACCATTAAGGACCTATAAGCCACCATTAAGCCGGATTTAAAGGGTGTGTTTCATCTTGTGTCTCTCCTACAGGTCAGCAAGGGACCCGTGCTTGAAAGATGAGGAATTACAGAAACCAGTCATACATAAAAAAGAAACATCTCATGATATCATAATTTCAAGCCTCTATAACAAATGAGTGTAGAATATTATAAACGTTAGGACTAAATCAACTCACTCATACACAGACTCATCAGCTGTAAATTATTATTTACGTTTCACAGACAGAAATAATAAACAAAATATTATGTTCCTGTTCAAAATATTTTCAAGATTTAATGATTATGGTATTTCCATATTGACAATATATTATTGGTTCAAAGTAGAAAAAAACAGCATTTATTTTCATGGAATATAGTACGTGTAAATTAACTAATCATTACTAAAAATGTATATGTTGCCATTTATAAGTAAACAGAAGCATATGCCAGCATTCAATTCTAGTAAACAGTGTGGTAAAAATTATGTACAAATATTTGATATTACACTTATTGAAAGACTCTCGTCCAAAAGACATATTTCTTTTGGGTATGAATTTAACAGATTATTAACAGATTTTGCCGAAAATCTATGATATCACAGGAGGATGGAAATACCTTAAATGTCCTACCAGCAGAACGAGAGCTTCAATATTATCTGTTATCAGAGTCTTTGGTTAAAAGAGTCAATACAAGTACTCAAATACACAATGTACACGATTGACTACTCTCCTTTTCATAATGAAATAGCTTAACGTCTATTGTATATTTTCAGAACAAAGCTACACAAATAACAAAAATCACGATGTACTACTGATACCCACATGGCAGTTTATGGCAAAAGTATAAGTTTCTCAAAAGCAAGTCAAACTCGATGGTGAAAGTAAAAGAATAAAACAAAACGCCCATGGGCCACATCGCTCACCTGAGCACATTGGCTAGGACGAGAAAAGCAGAATTCACTTCAGTATAGAGGGGGGGGGGGGGGGGGGGGGGGGTGGGGGGGGGGTTGGGGCATTAATTTTAAACTACTTGATGATGCTTCTTATGTAAAACTTTGATCGTCAATTGTGACCCCGCCGTACCCCCGGGGGCATGATTTGAACAAGCTTGAATCTACACTACCTACATATTTTAATCTACACTACCTTAGGATTTCATCTTTCCTGGCCCAGTGGTTCTTGCGAAGAAGATTTTTAAAAGATGCCATTAATTTTTCGCAGATATTTAATTATCTCCCCTTGGAATAGGGTGTGGCCTTTCATTTTAAAAAACTTGAATCCTCTTCTTTCAAAGACACTTTGTAGCAAGTTTGGTTGAAATTGGCCCAATGGTTCTGGAGAAGAAGTCGAAAATGTGAAAAGTTTACAGACAGACGGACGCCGTACACAATGTGATCAATGAGACCCAAAGACAACACTGACTGTATAACCGTTTTTGTCATTTCCCAATCCTTTTCGTCACAGCTAATGTCGACCTCGATTCTTCACCCTAAAAAAAGTCACTATTCTTCTTCTTATCACAAAATCATTGATTTTTCTAAACTGAAACAAGAATAGTATTTATTTAGAGTTAATGCTGATGCTTTCTTTTCGGCAATTACACAGCAATCAGAGAGATATTGTTCAGTTTCTGGAACATTGGAATATTTCACTCAGTTCTCTGAATTAATGTAGCACTAAAGCTACTTCCAGAGGAGAAATAAGACTTTTTATGTGATCGCACCCAGAATCTGTCTCCTTTTTGTACTTCAATCACCACCGTGTTGCTTCCACACTCCGAATTATTGCTGTCCTCAGCGTAAGCAAATCCCACCCAGCGGTGACTGTAGTTCTTACACACCACCGCCCTAGCTATTAGACCCGCGCCCTGAGAACAGACCGTGACGTGAAATAGGTAAACACCGGAGTAAGTGGCCGTTAGAATCGAGTTCGAGACATCGAGTCCTTTTTCACTCCTGTGAAGAATGGATGGAAACATCAGGATATCTCGATCCTGTAGAGTCACTTCGCTATTTGTTTGAATTGTGAAGCCTGCTGACGTTTGGAGATTTAATTCTGAATTGAGAGAGAAAGAGAGTGAGTTTACCATGATTTTTGAGGATTAAATGATGTTAATAAGGTTATATATTTATTTCTGATTTAACATTTTTCAACCATTTTTACCTCTTAAAATATTTAATCCTAGATCTGTGTTGTTTTGGCGTACTGCTCTAATTTGATCCAGAAGACTTTGAACTTTTTGTTGACGTTGGCTTTGTGCTACAGATCTGGCAGCCATTACTCTCTCTAACCTACTGATATTTCCGGTGATCAACTCCATCTCGTGGTACAGTTTCCGGAACCGTTCTTTCTGATCAGCTGTCCTTTCCCGCTTACTATGAAGGGAATCATTTGCTTTATTCTGAGTTTCCTCCAGTCTTTTTGCCTCGGCTTGAACCATCGCTACGTCCTCGGTGTTGATTTTAGACGCTGTTTCATTTTTTAATTCAGCGACTTTTGAATTAAATCTGAATTAAATAAATTAAATTGTTAAAAGATACAAACAAGATCAAAATCTCTGAGAGTCTTGCAAAAATATATTGATGTACAGGTATCTGCTCGAAGGGTATTTTGTAACATTCGTTTTACCCCGCAGGAAACCTGCAGTCAATCAGTTGTAGATGGACCCTTGATCCAAAGTTCAGTATTTCCTTTTTTTTCTTTATTTATTGACCGATATACCGGTAATTAAACCGTTAATTCAGAAGTAAATTAAGTGTATCGTTTAGTGAATTTGCAAGATTCTTATTCCTATACTTAAGACTGACCCTGTATTATTTTTAAACCTCAGGAAATAGATCTGATCTCGGAAAACTGGCATCTCGCTAACTTCCTCATGATATAATTAACCAAGGTCTGTAACATTTAAAAAATCTCCTTTTAATTGAAATCAAAGAAAAAAAACATCTCTTCAAACATTGAAAATAAACTTTTTAAAAAATACGCTGGCATCCCAAAAATGACTTTAAAAAAGAAATACAACTGTCAGCGTGCTTTATTGTTGAGGCTTGAATAAGAAACCCTTCCTTTATATAGTATATACTATAGAACTCTGGACAAGTTTTAGGGGACATCCCAAAATCCCGGTCCCCAGGATCCTGGCAAAAACACGTATACTAGATCTCTTCTTTTCAAATTTGTTAGAATTCAAAGTTGCAAATGTTCATGATCAAGTATCTCTAATAAATCCTCCAAGTTCAAGTTCAGTCAATATTCGTGAAAATATATTTCATTTCATTTCGGGGTAAAAATTTTACCTTATGAGTTGGAGTCCGTTTTTGTCGATTAGAGTTTTAAATTCATCATAGTTGGAGGAACACTGATCATGGTCAACCGTCAGCCAGCTACTTCCCAACACGCGGAATACGCAGACAAGTAGAACCAGAATCTTGATGGTCATTTTACTGACTAACTTCCTTCGTCACAGGTTTACGCGTCAATTAATAGAGAAGATTTATGTTTAATCCTTATAAAATAAGTGGGATCGACTTACTAAGTGAGATGTCATTACGGGCATTTATATGGTGAATGAAGTGGATGGAATATATAAAAATGCAAAATGAGGAAGAAAGATAATTATGCATTATGTTGACCTAAAAAGTACTCATATCTGATATTTGAGATTTTATTGGTGGAAGTTAGTTTTAAACGCCCCAAAACTTGTTATGCATCTAAAAATTTAAATTAGCAAAACAAATTATGACCTTGGTCATATTTTTCTGAGGAAAACACATTTCGAATATTTCTCTCATTAAACAAAAAATAATTTTGTCTAACTTTGTAGCTTTACTTCTTATAAGTTTATCAAAAGACAACAATTCGTTTTGAATTGTCTGACTTCGAATATGGAAAAAATGTTGTTTTGGGATTTTTCTTTGAAGAACACAAAATTACTATTTCTCTCAATTATTTATTATCTTAAATACTGAGAGTGTATAATTTATAAAAGATAAAAATGAAGCTAAGATATGAAAAAAAAAAAGAAAAATATATGAATGATATATACAGTGTAAAGACAAACCTAATGCATCAATATGATGATAATAATTCTTAAAGATTGGATGTCAACTTAACATACTAGATAAAAATGGTTTTATATTTCTATAGTTTTGTTATCAAAAATAATAGTGTTACTTTCTAAAGGGGTCTGTCCTTATCATGTCAGAGTGCGGTATAATCACTTTTGTGTTTCCTCCGTGCTCAGTATGAGGCCGACTTGACTTAAATTGAAATTTATTTAGTGTTCTTTGTTGGATGTCCCGAGTGTAAATAGTTGCTCTGTTGTACCCCTCCCTGTTCTGATGTCAGTTTGTGCACTCCACAGGATCCTTTGTATCACTATCTTGCAGAATACTTCGCTTGGTACTTACACAAGTGTTATATACCTATCTCTATCATATCACATATCCATCTATTGTGTTTCTTTGAAATCTTAACAATCAGACCTTTATCCCATACCAATGCTATAGTTTCTTGCTTCCAAAATGTTATTTAAAGTTTTTCCAAATATCCTGTTGTTGCCTCTGAGTCAGCTTGAAACATCTTAGCTGTTATTCCATCAACTCCACTGTTTTTAAATTTTTTTTTTAAAATAGCTTTGATCATTTCTTCTTTCCGTATGGGGCTTGTATCTATCTCATCTACTTATTCTATTACCTGTCCTTTAATTTCAACTTCTAATGGATGCATGTTTAATAGACGGGCCGTTTTGTAATTTTAAAGTACTGTTTCCATCTTTTCTTTCTTTAGGCTTGCCCTCTTTGCTCTTTATTGGCTGTTGCCATGCCTTTCTTTTCATTACTTTGCACTCTAGTTATCTCATACAATTTTCATATGCCAATAAATGACTGCTTAACTGCTCCCGTAATCATCTTCTGTCCACATTATCCTGTCATGGATTCCTCATGCTGCGTTTTACATGTACCTCTCTGTCTTTGATGTAAAGTTGTTTCTTAAGCTTCTACAATGTATTTAACATTTCTGACCTGCTGTTGGTAGCGAAGTCTGATTTTTAACTGCTTCCTTTCTTCTACCACCGTCCAAGAATATATGTTTATCCAAGGTTTTTGTCTCTTTTCTTTTACTCCAAGTGTACTGTCTGCTGTCTTGAAATCTTTTATCATACTTTCCCAGATTTCTTCAACATTTTCCTCCCACTGTGGGATGTGGAGACCGGTCCTTCGGATGAGACCGTATAAACCGAGGTCCCGTTTCGCAGAAGCAATTCTAGCACTTGGAATATATTTTTCTCTAGCAGAGAAAGTTTTGTGACATCGCATTTCTTTCTACGTGTGTCTGCATCTTGCTCTCGTTTCTTCAATTTTATTCTGATCTTACTCATTTTCAGTTTATTAATCACCGCTTGTATCAGCTCCAGTCATGCTCTTGTATCTTAGATGGCTATTCTATGTTGTTTTGATATAAGCATATGAACAGTTTGTTCTTAGGTTTATCCATCAGATCCATGGAATACTAGTATTGTGTCTTGGTTTATGGCCTCTAATGCCTTTGTTGCTCCATGGAATATTGTGTCTTGGTTTATTGTCTCTAATGGCCTTTGTTATTGCTGCCAAACTTTGCATTGAAATCTCCAATAATGAGCAATATGTCATGTTTTTGTATGATTTTAATGACTTCTTGTAATTGTTATATGAATGCTTCCTATATTTACTCGGAGCTTTGTTCGTCGAGCATACCATAATCAGGCTTATTTTTATATTTGATGTACATAATCTTGCGCACTTCAATCTTTCATTTACGGGTGTCCATTCATTCAATTACGTCTTAGTTTTCTGTGTCAGCACTATTCTACTTCTTAATGTAATCCATCCTCTCTTCCTACGTAAAGAACAAGTTTTCCACTTTGCAGTGTAGTTTTTTAAGCTGTAGCCCAGTTATATCCAGTCAGTATCTGTCCATCTCCTGTTCCAGTCGCCCGGTGGTTAGAGCGTCTGCTATAGAGTCGCAGGAGTTGATCCTGACGTCGCGGGTTCAAATCCCACTATAATTAATTGTTTAACGTCCCTCTCGATAATTTTTAACTCATATGGAGACGACTCTTGCCGGTGGGGAGCTGTAAATTGTTGTCTTATGCTCGGCACTCAGGGCCATTGAGCATTGACGGATTATTTTCGTGCCAGCATGAACCTACTGCGACACAAGACCTCAGTTTATATGGTGTCAACCGATGGACCGTTCTCCACGTCCCACAGTGGGAATCGAATGGGAATGGGAATCGAACCCGCAACGAAAGGTTCATCTCTCACATCGCAACTCTACAGTAGAGGCTTTAACTAGTGCGCCACACGGGTACCCATACGAAAATGTATAGTTGACCGTCAACTACTCGTCAACTGATAATGCGAAAACAGTTGACCACTCGGAGTTGAATGCTTTTCTGAAAAGCGATCAACTGATTTGCATAAAACGGCCAGTTGACCATTAGTTGAATGTTAATACTTTGAAATTTCATGCAAAACAAGAGTTGACCACTAGTTGAACACTCCGACTTGTTAGAAAATTTCTCCCACGCTACATTTATGTTGGGTTCAAAATTACATTATCACAGATCGGGTTTGTTATACCATAATACGCCAGTTTCGAGATTGTAACTCTCCTGTGATAGAGGCGCAAAAAGTATCCATTTCAGCATGGAGGTAGGACAGGCTGTTTCTGTATACATACATTCTGTATTCATAAATAAATGAACAATATTTATGGCTTTTAAACTTTATTAAATGTTATAAAAAGATAATGATATTAAGCTGTGATGCATTTGATGATTTTATCAAGTTCAACTATGCATATTTACAAATTTACTTTAAATTATAGGTACTTGAAAACGAAATAAACGTCATAGTCTTAATAAAAAGTGACTGATTTTCTTGATTGTACAAACAAAAAGTTTGTGGGTTTTTTGAAGTTGTAATAAGGAAGAGAATCAATGTGTCATTTAGATCGCCTACGTACAATGTTCAGATGCATGTGTACCGTTTTTATTAGAGGTCCAAATAGCTTCCCTCGTCTGAAAAGTCTCACATCAACCGACATTTTCTTTTTTGTTACGATTTTTTTGCTTTAAAAAATGAGGTCTTTAAATTAATTCGGTTATTCTCGAAATGTAGAGTGCATCCCGACAATCATGTAGTTATGATAAACCAGTATATCGATGATACAATGTATCCAATATCAAACATTTGTCCCACCTGTTTGTTTACGCGGCAACGAAACTCCCCTCCCCATCGAAAGAGCGCACCAAGGGAGATAATCTCGAAACTTGCGTATTACAACAACCAAGATTTGAATCAGTACATGTGTGTTTTCTGTAGAAGGTGGAAATTTTGATTTGAAACATTATTGTTTTCGTGATGATTCAGCGTGTGAAATATATCTCATGTACAATTGTAAGTATAGAAAATGTAAAGATTTGTTTTACTAAGCTTGTTATTTTTAAACAGATAATAGGAATACAAAACACTGTACACCCATTCTCAATATAAGGGCACAAATGCCTCTCTGATTTTTAAAAAAATGAAGTTCAAGATAACAATTTTTCTATCAATTACATTTGAAAGAAAGTATGTGAAGATTTTGTTTCCAGATTTTTTTTCATCAAATTTTAATACGTGGAATAATGACAAGACGGTAAAGTAGAGGGTGATTTTATTCAGAAATGTAGTTTGAAATGTACGTTACTCCTTCTTCAATGTCCAAAAAAATATGTCCAAAAAAAATGTAGTCATTAAATCACAATTGGAATATCTCATCTTAACACCAGCACATCCTACCAACTCTGTCAGCAACATATTTTCTCGGCATACGAACGTGCGTTTGATTTTTCCTTTCAAAAAACAAAGGTTACTTTTTGATCCAGATGTATAAAAACATTTTTTTAAATATATGCTTTAATTCTTCTCTCTGTTTTGTTTAGAGCGATCAGTTTGGAATCTTTTTATTTTCTATAGATACTGGAACTTAACATGTACATGTAGTAAAATTCTATTTTGTAGTTACTGTCTTTTTTAACCTTTATCCATGCCGATTTAGAAAACTACGTAAATGTAACGTACATTTCAAGATATATTTCTTTTTAATAAAAAGCTTAAAAATCATCTAGAAATTCATTGTTTTGTTTCCGTTTATTCCAAAAAGATTTTCTATGTAATCACATTGTGTTATATGTCACAATCACCACTATAAAGACACGATTGCCTCAGAATATTAGTAGGTAACGTACATTTCAAGCTTGTAATAATATGTAAATTAGTAATAAGAAAATATTGAAAAAAAAAGCAATTATTGACATAAAAATCATTTCAATGAAGCGTTTTAACGCAGTAATATAAGAAATCATAATGTAACAAACGAGGTTATTTGTCATCAACTACATGAATGTCACGTCACTTCGGTAACGTTCATTTCACATATTATTGGGGAGTCCCCTCCACCTCAGTTCATAACCATTCTTTTGTGCTGTTTCGCTGAAATTAATACCGGTCGTAGCCTAGTTACCTCTACCTGTGTGCAAGGGTACAGACAAAAAAAAAAGTGTCAGATGTATTTTGCTATGATCTAATAAATGCTCGTGTTTGGCCATTGAAACCTAAAATAAATCTATTCCGAATATATCCATCGACAGTCTTGTTAACAATTTCATTTAGTATGTTGCAACATCGTTTGTCAAAACACAAACATACGTGCTTTTCAGCAGATCTGGAAAAATATAACCCAAAATGCAATGATTCAAACAAAACTGAGTATTGTGTGCCTTTCAGTATTTGAAATGTACGTGACCGTCTTGTGTTCTGGGTTTATTTGTTTTGATTCTTTTTGTTTTGTTTTGTTTTGTTTTTTTACCAATTATAAGCCTATGCATACCTTGTTTTAAATTATCAACAACAATTAAATTAATATTGACGAAAAGTCGCATATTAAAAGTAAACAAACTGCAAAAATGTTGCCAAAGATGAATTTAAGAAACTTGGAAATAAATTTTCTAGCAATGTGGTAACAGTCTACCACATTTACGAGGATTGGGGGGTGCATTTAGATGGATTTATGTGGTCAGTTGTCAAATGGATTGTAACGATAATTTTGTTTCGCTCGTGTTACAAACGCAATTCACTGACTAAATAAAAAAAATGTCAGTTAGAAATACGCAAAATGTACGTTACCATACATTTCAAATATAAAAATCAATTCTCTTCCACAAGCGTACGTTAGACACGCAATATATTGATACTATTTGAACTTGCATATCATAAGAAATGCATCATACAGGTTTCGTATTCAGAAATATATACCAGGTATCAAAATTATATTACATATAATTGACCTTAATATATTTTTTTCCTCAGCAGAAACGCTTCTTTTCATTAATTTTGGGATTTAGCCGACCTTCAACCTTCGAAACTTTCCTTTGTGTACACATTCGAGTGTGTGAAAGTATGAGAATACATGAAAATTCGTGCGAGATTCACTTAATTCGAATTTCATGGTAACGTACATTTCAGTAACGTACATTTCAAATGATCACTTTTCATGTAAAAAATAATTTTTAATTGTGTTAAGCAAAACGTCTTTGCCAGTTTACAGGATACAAGGGGTTGCTTATTCAGAGTCGTCTCATATTTTCTACTTAATATATATTCTTAATGGAAGAATATAGGTAACGTACATTTCTTTCTTATCTCTACGATTGAAAATCTCTTTCATTCCGTAAACATATTTATAAAAGTTGCTCAAATTGTTCAATTTCATGTTACATTATCTAAGTAGGAGTAATTAATCCTTTGAAATTTCAAATTTAGCCCATCAATAAATAAAGGAGAACAAAACTATCAGGTGTATAGTCTTTGTGTTTGCTTGTAATGTGGTTGAAATAGAATTAAGCGACAGGGACATTGCACAATAAAAATTATTTATTATCACAAAGAAAATGTATTTATTGTTATGAAAAGAAATATATTTGATACAAGGTTTAACTTATCAGAAAATTTTTACTTGGGAATCAAAACTATATATTACACAGAGGGGATTCAGCATAATATTTGTCTCGGCGACAGTAACGTACATTTCAAATAGGCTACTATATTTGAATTTGGAACTCCTTAAATACCCTTTCAGATCGATAATTATATGAATTCTTATTCATTGTTATATGACTATTTATAATGTTGATTTAAAAATTACATCAGTGGTATTTCTTCTTAATGAAAATGAGGCGACATTATTTGAGCCCTTAATATTGAGAATGGGTGTGTAGCCAGTATAGGTCCCTATTTTTGTGTACTTTTTTAAATATTGAAAGAATTCTGAAAACTTGTCATGCATCAAGTGTTTTGTTGTGTTTCTTGTTGTGTTGGTAAAAATTACCATTGCTTTAGACTAATTTTATATATAACCTTTTCTGCACAAAAAATGAAGAAGTCATGTAACAACTTATGAGAGTGTGCCAGCTCAATTCATTTTTAATGCATTTAGATTTACAAGTACATGTATGTCAATTTAGAAACTCCATTGTTTTGACTTTTCATATTTTCAAGAACACTGCTTGTCTTAGATTTCAAATCTCCCTCCATTTTTTTCAAAAATTTAATGAATGCAACCTACGTGCAGTGACTATAATGGAGTATTCAACTAGCGGTCAACTGCAAAGGAAATAGAGGAGTAATCAACTAGCGGTCAACTGCAAAAAAAAAATAGAGGAGTAATCAACTAGCGGTCAACTGTCAAGGAAATAGAGGAGTATTCAACTAGCGGTCAACTGCAAAGAAAATAGAGGAGCATTCAACTAGCGGTCAACTGCAAAGAAAATAATGGAGTATTCAACTAGCGGTCAACTGTAAAGGAAATAGTGGAGTATTCAACTAACGGTCAAGTGTAAAAGAAATAGAGGATTATTCAACTAGCGGTCAACTGCAAAAGACATAGAGTAGTATTCAACTAGCGGTCAACTGCAAAGAAAACAGAGGAGCATTCAACAGTGGTCCACTCTATGCAAATGAGTTAATCGCTCCCTCATTTGTATGGCAAAAATTCAACTAATGGTCAATTGACGGTCAGTTGACCGTCAACTAGGAGTCAACTGAATACTCCGATTGAATTCTAATAGTATTTTTTCATATGGGTATGTGACGGGGGATGTATGGTGATATTGACACGTTTGCATAATATAAGAATAATAGTAGAATAAAATTGGTTTTTCCAGTACTTGCATCCGCGTGTAATTTTGGATATTTGTGTTAAGACTTATATGGGTTAAATTTGTAGTTTTTTTTTTGCTCTCTGGTCCGAGACCAGAAGAGCTTCTGCGATAGTAATGTAACGTGCAAGGGAGGTCACTGCCTGTGAACCCCCGCAGGCTCGTACCCGTGATAAAAACGGATAGCCTTGAGATGCTGCAAATATGTACAATGCGCAGTCTTAATCACTTGGTACTGCGTATATAAGGTCTTTACTGGTAGCGAACAAGTGACACTGGCAGGGAAATCCACACACCAGCGCACTTCCACAAGAGACAAGCAGGGATGACCGCACACTTGCCCTTGCGCAGTGACAAGCAGGGATGACCACACACTTGACACTAATACGGTTCTAGTCTAGAGACACTGGCAGGGATGTCTGCACACCAATGCTCTACCACAAGATGCAGGCAGGGATGTCCACACACCAGATCTTGCGCAGCAACAAGCAGGGATGTCCACACACTCTGTCAAGTAATAAGCAGGGATGACCACACACTTACTACTTAAAACAGTACAATATAAGCAGGGAAGTCCGCACACTTATATGTACACACACAGGTTTGTCAAGTTTTACCTCTAGAACCGACCTTGCAATCCTCGCCAGTAAAAATCCTATATATCCTAACACCATCTAAAATACTTAGTGATTATTTATTTACAAAGTAATTAAAACACGAATCAAGCTTCCAATCAACCAATCTTTAGTAATCCAACTAGTGTAACATACAAAGATTATTATTGATCACTTTAATTCAAATTCAACACTAATTAAGTATTTATTTTCGATGTATATAATAAGTAATTAACAATAACAAGGGCGATAACTTTCGCTATAATGAAATATAGAAAAACAGCTTTCTGCTTCATTACCCCCACCCCAGCTTTATGCGTCCTCGCATAAGAAAAAAACAACTGCATTTTTAAGAATCGAACAAATGCTATTTACAAAAACAAATATCTACACTGTATTCCCCATTTGGCAAAATAAAATATGTAAAAATATTCTACTCAACAGAATAGTAATTACAGTATCACATTTACCATTGCGCAAAACAAAATGTTATATTTTGTTTAACCCAATGGTAAACAGAACCAATCAGGTTCACTTGCTGGCCCAGGTGCCTTTCATTTCTTTGAATTCCCTCTGCAAAGTCTCAAACTTTGCACTTAATTCCTCAAGTATCGAGGCAGTTCTTCCTTCCGCGGATTCAACGGTAGTTGGGCGCGCATAGTTCTTTTTCTCAGCTCTGTTGTAAGCTTCTAATTCGACAGCCAATTGTATAGCATCATTAAGATGTTTAGGACGCGCCTGCTTAATGCGGATGCGCATTTCCGAGTCGACCAATGCGTCCACAAATTGGTCTTTAGAGAGCGTTTCCCGAATCTCAGCTGACGCAGTGGGGTAGGCTAAGTTGGCAAGTCTGCGAATGGCCTGTCCTAACTCCGGAAGAGATTCTCCAGCTCTTTGGCGTCGCTCACGCATCTGCACCCTGTATAGCTCAGTTTGACTCGGAGGTGCGAATCTGTCTTCAAGGGCTTTTACAAGTGTCTGATAATCGGGCTTTGCCCCTTTTGGCATGTTACCTAACACTCCTTGCGCACTTCCCCGAAGAGAAACTGCTAGATACAATCCCTTCTGATGATATTTCCATCCACTAATTTCTGCACATGCCTCGAAATGCGCATGATAATCCAACCAAGGACCACTGCCATCATACGTTGCTGGCTTTATCATTTGTCTTTGCGCTGGAAACTCTGCTAGCGCGTCGTCTCCGCTATGAGGACTTGCAAATCTAACTCTGGATCTCCTTCTTGTTATCCCAGGAAGAAGAGAATCGTCTTGATCGTCTCTGTAAAGTTCTTCAGGACGAAGTCTACGCCAATGTTTGTCGTTTTGCGCCGCTTCTCTGTCGAATCTTGTAGGAGACTTTGAATGAGTGTAATCGCGAGGTCCCTCTCCGGCTTCTCTAAACATGTCCCTGAGAGATTGTCCTATAGACTTTTCTTCAAGGATAGGTGCGTGCTGGGTTGACGCACCATCATGTTCATGCGTCGGTGACGTTTCTTCTGTCGGTCGCAACTCTCCGGATATTCGAGATACACCAACACCTGAGTCTCTTACTTTGTCTTTCCTACGAGGGGTCACTGGAGTCGACGACTTGAAACTTTTGTTCCTTAGACTTTCTTCCTTCAGCTCTGCAAGCTTCTCTTCTATCAGAGACAGTTCTTTGTCCACGTCTTCCATCGCTCAGCTATCTCAAGGTATCCCACCGCTGCCACCAAATTTTATGTAACGTGCAAGGGAGGTCACTGCCTGTGAACCCCCGCAGGCTCGTACCCGTGATAAAAACGGATAGCCTTGAGATGCTGCAAATATGTACAATGCGCAGTCTTAATCACTTTGTACTGCGTATATAAGGTCTTTACTGGTAGCGAACAAGTGACACTGGCAGGGAAATCCACACACCAGCGCTCTACCACAAGATGCAGGCAGGGATGTCCACACACCAGATCTTGCGCAGCAACAAGCAGGGATGTCCACACACTCTGTCAAGTAATAAGCAGGGATGAACACACACTTACTACTTAAAACAGTACAATATAAGCAGGGAAGTCCGCACACTTATATGTACACACACAGGTTTGTCAAGTTTTACCTCTAGAACCGACCTTGCAATCCTCGCCAGTAAAAATCCTATATATCCTAACACCATCTAAAATACTTAGTGATTATTTATTTACAAAGTAATTAAAACACGAATCAAGCTTCCAATCAACCAATCTTTAGTAATCCAACTAGTGTAACATACAAAGATTATTATTGATCACTTTAATTCAAATTCAACACTAATTAAGTATTTATTTTCGATGTATATAATTAGCAATTAACAATAACAAGGGCGATAACTTTCGCTATAATGAAATATAGAAAAACAGCTTTCTGCTTCAGTAAGGTGTCCGGCCGTCCGTCTGTAAACAATTTTTCAAAATGCTACGTCCTCCTACAGTTTTGTCTGATTTTAATATAACTTGGCACAAAAGTAGACTACAATAAAATACATAATTTACATCATAGATGCCGAGTAGTATTGATTACTCCGCGCCCTCGATTTACACGCCCCATGAAAACGATATAACGTAATAGTACGATGCAATCTATGATGTAAGCAACTTGTCGCATGTCTGATGACGTAAATTTCATTGAGAGTGTCAAAATTCAATTTAAAAAATTGACCTGATTTCTGCCCCCTGCAATGATAAATGTAGGGGCGTGGAAAGTATTATTGCATATGCGATATGGGATATATTACCACAGAAAGATGAAAGAAAATCACCGCAGATACCGGGTATGCGACAAATTATGTATTTTAGTGTAGTCTACTTTAGTGCCAAGTTATATTAAAATCAGACAGACCAAAACTGTAGGAGGACGTAGCATTTTGAAAAATTGTTTACAGACGGACACCTTACTATCCCACACAATACTAGTATCCCATGGATCTGATGGAAAAACCTAAGTACAAACTGTTCATATGCTTTTATCAAAACAACATAGAATAGCCACCTAAGGTACAAGACCATGACAGGAGCTGATACAAGTGGTGATTAATAAACTGATATAACCAATAGTACGAGGCAATCTGTGATGTAAGCAACTTGTCGCATGTCTGATGACATAAATTTCATTCAGAGTGTCAAAATTCAATTTAAAAAAATTGACCTGATCTCTGCCTCCTGCAGTGATATATGTAGAGGCGTGGAAAGTGTTATTGCATATGCGATATGGGATATATTATCACAGAAAGATGAAAGAAAATCACCGCAGATACCTGGTATGCGACAACCTATACTTATTGCAACGGATTTTGATTTCTATGAACAGTGTTGCCATTGTTACTAAAAATAGAAATTTCAGTGAAATTTCTTTAAAACACTACTCCTCCTACAGTTTTGATCTGATTTCAATATAATTTTGCAGAAAGGTAGACTACACTAAGATACATAATATAGTGCAGCGGTTTTTTATTTGGATGAACGGTGTTGCCATAGTTACTAAACATAGAAATTTCAGTGAAATTCCTTTAAAACACTACTCCTCCTACAGTTTTGGTCTGATTTCAATATAAATTTGCAGAAAAGTAGACTACACTAAGATACATAATATAGTGCAGCGGTTTTTGATTTGAATGAACGGTGTTGCCATGGTTACTAAAAATAGAAATTTCCATTAAATTCCTTTAAAACACTACTCCTCCTACAGTTTTGGTTTGATTTCAATATAACTTGGCACACAAGTAGACTACACTATGATACATAACTTATTGCATCGGTATTTAATTTCGATGACTGGTGTTGCAATGGTTACTAAAACTGAATAATTCTGTGAAATTTCTTTAAAGCGCTACTCTTTCTAGAGTTTTGGTCTGATTTCAAAATAAATTTGGCACACAAGTAGACTCTACTAAGATACATAATTTAGTGCATCAGTATTTAATTTCGATGAATGATGTTGCCATAGTTACTAAAATAGAAATGTCTATTAAATTCCTTTTAAAAGGCTTCTCCTACAGTTTTGGTCTGATTGCAATACAACTTGGCACACAAGTAGACTACACCAAAATACATAGAATAGTGCATCGGTTTTTGATTTCGATGAACAGTGTTGCCATGATTACTAAAAATAGAAATTTCTGTTAAATTCCTTTAAAACGCTTCTCCTCATACATTTCTTGGTTTCATTTCAATATAACTTGGCACAGGAGTAGACTACACTAAGATACATAATTTAGTGCATCAGTTTTTGATTTCGATAAACAGTGTTGCCATGGTTACTAAAAATAGATTTTTTTGGTGAAATTCCTTTAAAGTGAATTCCTTCTACAGTTTAAGTCTGATTTCAATATAACTACACAGGTAGACTATACAAAGATACTTAATTTTTTTTTTCTGCCTGTTGAAAAGTCAAATACTTTTCCTTTTATACAAGTACAGACCAGTACAGCTACAGTCTCATCAGAGACTTCTGGTAATGAATTCATTTTACATTAACCAAAACAGTAAAATTTCACGGGATTTTGTCAGGTGATAATGATTTATACTCTTTTTTTCTCGACATATCACTTCTTGTATATTTGATAATGCTTTAGGTTACAACTCGGTACTATGTATTAGTACTTTGCTTTCCAAACATTTTTAAAGTGCAAGAGATAAATACAAATAACTAACATTTTAACAACAACAACAACAAAAGAATAATTGTAGAAATTGCATTATATTTACACATACCAGAAAGTGTTAATTGGGATGTGTGTGTTTATAATCACGTGTCATTACCTGTAGTAAACATGTCATACATGTTTACTACAGGTGATTAAATTCTTTTTTTTATGGGAAAAACAAATGTTTAAATAAAGAAGCGTTGGAAACTTAAACAGGTCCAGTCCAAAGACTATTTCTACCTACGTAGGTATTAATAGCTACCTAGGTATTTAAAGCTACCCAAAGTAGCTATATTTACCTACTTTCTGCTTTACTTGCATTTTGTGGCCAAATGCAGGAACGGCGCAACATGGTGAGCACAAAATTTCTTGATACAGTCACACTGATGATGAATATGACAAAAATTTGGCGAAAAAATGATTACCTCGTATATTATCAATTTTGCATAGAAACTAATGTAAAATTGCCGATTCACGAAGTAATCATTTTTTGGCCAAAATTTTGTCGTATTCATCATTAGTGTGACCGTATCAAAAAATATTTATTCACCATGTTGCGCCGTTTAGTCTTTTGGTCGCAAAATGCAGAAATTATACAAAGTAGGTAAAAATAGCTACTTTGGGTTGCTTTAAATACCTAGGTAGCTATTAATAGCTTCGTAGATAGAAATAGTCTTTGGACTGGACCTGTTAAAGGTGCATATTCCATGCATGCAATAAATCCTTAATAATGTTCAAATTGCTGCAGTTAATGCGCCATTACTATATAGACGTACATGTTACTATATCCGTGTAGGAATAAATTTGGTCCTTGAACGGATTTTAAGATATATTCATATTTTAAAAAATGTAGGTCTAAAAGGGGGATCCGCGAATTTTAAAGTAAACATGCAAATTCCAAGAATTGTGCCCCCCCTCTTTCGGTATGCAAGTGGGTAGGATGACATTATTTATGGCGTATTATGTCAAATATGAACACTCCATCACATCTCATTTAATCACCAAAGTTAGCATTTTTGAAAATTTGGCCAAACATGAAGGTCAAGGTCAAGGGGTAAAAAATCACAGCATTCTCGAAAATATCTTGTCACGGGTAATGCAAATGTCAAATATAAACGTAATATCTCTTCTCAAGCAAAATTTATAAGGAAAAATAACAATTTTGAAAAGTAGGTCAACCTTCATGGTCAATGACATGGGTAAAAAATCAGCAGTACACTAATTAAGACAGGTCTTGCACAGATGCTACATGTATGCATGTTTAATATGAAAGCCACGTCTGTTCTGTTTCAAAGGGAATGGCCAAATTAAAGTAATGTTAATGTCTTTTTAAATGTAGGTCAAACTTCAAGATCAAAGTCAAGGGTCACAAATCATGGCATATTTGAAGGTCTTGTCACAGGAAATATTCATGTGAAATATGAAAACCGTATCTTTTCTCATTCAGAAGTTATGACTAAGGTTTAAGCTTAACAGACGAATGAGAATTAATGTCCCATAGCTTTTGCGAAAGCGAGGGGCACTATAAAATTATGGACTGTTTAGAAGGGAGACATCAACAGTAATCAGTCTGAGTAGGGTTGAGGGTGACAACCCTACTCAGACCTGATAATTGGTGATGTCTCCCTTCTTAACAGTCCAAAATAGTTTTATTATCCTCAACAATCTAACTTACTTTTCAGTAAGATCGAGTAGAAAATAGTTATCAAACCTCTTGTGTTCTCCTACTCTGCCCTGATTCCATACTTTCAAAATATGTCAACAGACAACTTCATGAACTTTGACACCATCAATTGAATTTATTGTTTATCGATCCCGCAGATATTTAGCAATCAAAATGAGTTATCTCGCTTAAACCCTTGTATTTTCATCCAAAGGGCGACGGCACAGTTTTAACCCTACATGCTAGCCCATCTGAAGGGTGGCAACAGTTGTCATCCTGCGCGTGAGGGAGAAATCACGAATTGTCACACCTCACGTGACATGCTCTAAACCAGTCAAATTGACTGTATAATTTTGAATGATAATAATAAACTTTATATAATGAAATAAAAAAAAAAAACAAAGATTCCTGTAAGTTAACTTTGAATCTGCAGGACTAATTTATAAGGATATGAAGTATACAATACTGATATTCGTATCGATAAATTGTTTGTTCAGACATTATACTTACCCTTATAAATAATTTAACTGCTTATGTAAAGTCGTCATATACACAGCACTAGTGGATACACATACATGCACACATACCAGATTAGAAATTTCACATCGGTATGTTATTCTACTTAACTATTTATGTTTTTATGTTCATTGTCCCTCCGCATGTCTATCAAGCTTGAAAAGCCAACTTTAAAGTTGGACTATCTTTACAGTTCGAATTATCAGCTTTAAAGCTGGAACTACCAGCTTTTTAAAAAGATTTACGAGGACCTAATACACTTCCTTAGAAAAGAAGTGAAAAAAATATCTTAAAATGTATCAATACTATAATGGATGTATACCATATGCATATCAATATATTTCTTATGAATTACAGATTTTAAATTTAATGAACTAAGTATAAGAAAATTTATATCTTTTAGCAAGTACTAACCTTTAAAATAGTCCATCTTTGTAAAAATCACCATTTCTTCTCAAACATTTTGTCGCCCGCGTGGCGCAGTGGTTAGAGCGTCTGCTCTAGAGTCACGGTTTACGGAGTTGATCCTTACGTCGCGGGTTCGAATCCCATTTTGGGACGTGGAGACCGGTCCTTCGGATGAGACCGTATAAACCGAGGTCCCATTTGGCAATAGGTGTTGGCACGAAAAAGATAAATCACTGCTCAATGGCCCTAAGTGCCGAGTATAGGACAAAATTTATAGCACTCCACCGGCAAGTGGTGCCTTCACCATATGAGTGAAAAATGAGAGAGAGAGAGAGAGAGAGACGTTAAACAACATATAATCAATCAATCTTAGACCTCCTACACCCTATAAATGGTAAAAATGGGTAAAGGAAGTTGTAAACTATAGCTATATGGTGATATAAATACGTACTAAAAGTATAAAAGAGATATTTTATGAAAAAATGAAGTATATGTATATAATGGTCATTGGTAAAAGGAAAGACTAACTGAACGTAGAACCACTTTTCTGTATAAAAATACGGGAGCCCAGCATATAATTCAACGTATTGCACTCTTGCATTCATAAAAAATCTTGTATTTCTTGTGCCAAGTCCTTCCTTTTTGTACCAACATATTTGACCATCACATTTGACCAACTTTTCAACAACAAAAAAACAAAACAGAAAAACAACAACTTTATCCCCTGCAAAAACTTCTGAATGCTTTCATACTTCACATGTATATTCACTGTAGCAAGGCCTTTCGACTGATATAAATATTTGTTATACCTTTTGTCATTAACATAAAAGTTTGACCCAAGTTTAAAAACTTTATCCTTTTAATTTTTGAACAGTATGTACAAGGGCTTTCAAATTTCACAAGAATATTCCTTGTACAGGACCCTGCTTGATCTTTACCATGTACAAGTATCAGCTTTTCAAAAAGTTTGCTTGACTAAATCAATCAATATCTGCATGAGGAGTGATTAACCTTTAGAGCAATACTTTAGTGGGTTTAAAATATGTTCTTACTTTATATTTTGAGGACCTTGTGTAAATGAATTCATTGATTGTATTTAACTTGTCTTTGGAGACAGCTAGGTGTGAGCGCTCTCTTATTCATAAATTTCAATGCTCCTATCACCCACGTAAGGCCAATGCCCCTAACCCCCACGTAAGGCCAATGCTCCTAACCCACGTAAGGCGAAATGAAGCCCAGTCAGATAGAGTGATGTATTTAGCGGCGTCTCATAGAGCATCCTTAGACCACGAAATGTTTTCTTCATCATCTGTTATTTGCGCCACCGACATTATCCCGGGCCTTTGCATGATTTCATTTAAATTATCCAAAGTGTTTTAGCTTTTAAAAAAAAAAAAAACTCGTATTCAGATATAGTTTTAAAACAAAACACGAAAGTTTATGTTTCTTGGGGATATTCCGATTTATCGACCTTCATTGCCTCACATATAAAAAGTGTCATGGTGTGAATTAATTATTTTTTTCTCATTTTATCAATATCAACAAGGACTTATATCCGACCTGTTCTTTTACATTTCATTCCCAAATCTTCCTGACGGCTCACCGTATTTTTGTCCCCCGCTTTCGCGAACGCGAGGGGACATTAAATCTCATTCCTCTATACGTCCGTCACAAAAACTTTAACCTTGCTCATAACTTGATTTAGTTGAGCTATGACTTTCATATTTCACATTGTGTATTCCTAGTGACAAGACCTTTCTTTGGGTACCACCAAATTTGATCTTTTGACCTTGACCTTGGAGTTTGACCAACTTTTACACAAAGAATCCAAACTTTTACTTTGGCCAAAACTTTTGAATGGTAGATACTAGGGCTTTCATATTTCACATATGTATTCTTTGTGGCAAGACCTTTCATTGGATACCAACAACCTTGACCTTTTGACCTTGGAAATTTCAGTACTTATGAAAAAAATTTAACCTTGGCCATAACTTTTGAAGATATGGACTAGGGCTTTCACATATTAAATCATTGTGAAGAGACCTTTCATTGGATACCAACAACTTTGACCCTTTGACCTACTTTTTAAAAACTTTAACCATGGCCATAACTTTTGAACGGTTCGGGCAAGGGTTTTCATACTTCATATATGTTATACTTGTGGCAAGACCTTTCATTGGATATTAATAACTTTGACCTAGACCTTGGAGTTTGAACTACTTTTTAAAAACTTTAACCTTAGCCATAATTTTTGAACGGTTTGGGGAAAGGCTCTCATACTTCATATATGTAATACTTGTGGCGAGACCTTTCTTAAGGAACTACCATATAATTATGTTGCAAAAAAAAGTTGAATCTTCGCTATTCTGCCATATTGGGTCATCAAGTTCACTTCCTTATAACATTTCATTGAGAAGAGATAGGGCTTTTATATCTGACATGTGCATTACCTGTGACAAGTTTTGACACAATATGTCATAACAAATGACATCCCACCCTCAAAGACACCGAGGGCAGTGGACCACAGTTCTATGAATTTGCTTGTTGATGTAGCAACAAGCCTGAAATAAAGGAATTTTGACTATAAAGAGGAGATTCATTTAAGTCATACATCGTATCTTGTTTTCATCTTAATCTATCTTTAGAGTAAATTATCCTATTTTATATAATATTTATGCAATGAAAATTAGCAATAGATATCTGTTTAACAGATAACTGTTTTGTTTGCAATTCTAATATTTCCTTGTCCGTTTTTCAGATCGCGATTTCCACCTTTTCTGCAGTAAAAATAAATTACCGTCCGTATCGCTAATATCTAAGCACTGTTGCACATAAGGCCTATTTTGAAAATATTTCTTGAAATGGGTCTAATTCTAGTATATCAGATACCAAATTATCAATATCACAGTAACTGTTAATATTAACCACCTTACAAACATGATGTCATGTAATGAGACAAAAAAAAATCATCTACACTCAATTATGCTTCCATATTGATATGAGCTGGTGAAACACTATGCCCCCAACGGTAACACAATTCTGGAGTGGGAATGTAGACTGATATAATATACACTTACCCTTGACAGCGCAATAGTTATGGGCAAGGTTAAAGTTGACAACAATCAGAGAGACAGGACAAAAACAATATAACCCCGGGATCTTTTGATCCAGGGGCATAAAAATCAGATACGTATCGACTTTAATGCTTGAACTGTTTCAAATATCCTCTCCTTTACTTTAAACAATAGTCCACCCCATTCTTCACGGTATTTCTTAAGTAACCATTGTGTCCATTAGAAAAAACAAGTGTATTTTAAGCGGATCAAAATCCATATTCTCGTAGCGCAGCAATGGGCCTCTGGTTTTACTTTTAAAAAATTGAGTGCTACTCGAACATAA
>NW_026930885.1:0-43264 GCF_032062105.1 Saccostrea cuccullata
TTCCGTAGGTCGAGAGTTCAACCCCGGGCTGGGGCGGAAGTGGGTATCCATCTAAAAGTGAATTTCTTTGTGCTTTCTATATTAATATTTCTTCATTTAGGGCAGTTACGTTAGTTTAAGAGTTGTTGTAAATTGTGCTTTATATATATATATATATATATATACGTTTTAACAAGTGTTGCCTTCTTATTTTATATTATATATATATATATATATATATATATATATATATATATATATATATATATATATATATATATATATATATATATATATATATATATATATATATATATATATAAAGCACTAAAAATGACCAACGACACGAACAATAAAAATTGTCAAATTTTCTGGACGCCCTGTCCCTTCCTCAGGACAAAGAAATAAGTTAAAAAGTCATAAGAACAAAGGAAAAAGAGAAACAAAAACAACTAGCACTACTACTAAACTACTAAACACTAGATATTTACATACTTAATTACATGATGAATTGGAAATTTTTAAGAACACTAATAAAGAAAGAAATCCGGACCGCTATGAAATGCGTCCGGTCTATCGGGTATACTCGGGTGAAGTGTTTAGTAGTTTAGTAGTATTTCGTTGGTCATTTTTAGTGCTTTATATAAGTTTCCATCCGTGACCTTGTATCTACTTGGTAGATCCGACATTTAGGATATACAGTGTTGTTGGTTTTTTAGTTCTATATATATATATATATATATATATATATATATATATATATATATATATATATATATATATATATATATATATATATATATATATATATGAAAATTATTTTAAATAAATAAAAAAAAAAAAACACAGAGAACGAGTAAAACATAAGCGCTTTCATTTCTTCTTCATGATGTTTTACAATACTCATGGTAACGTCTATTGTGACGTCATAATAACTTAACGTTAACAAGTCTTTAATTGACGTCATATTTTTCCCGTACTTTCACAGAACAATGCATTAACAAAGCATACAATAACAAAGCAATAAATGTGACTCAGTAACATAATTTACATGTAAAGAAACAATTCTTTTACATTAAACTATTTAATTTAGGTTTGAAAGTCCTTATAAAATGTCTTTCTTTATCACGTCTTTCGATTGTGTTAGAGTTGTGCAGTTTATAAAATGGAAAGACAGTAAAAGTTCTATTTCCGCACACGTCTAAGTGTTCACTGACTTTGAGTTTGCGATATTGCGGTACGTTTATTTGTTGTTTGTGTACTCTGATCCTTTCCCGTAAGGTACTTCCCGTCTCGCCGATATATAGTTCCCCGCAACCGGAACATGTTATAACGTATATAACATTTCTAGTTTGACATGACATGTTATTATTAACAGTAAACTGTTTCCCGTTAAAGTTGAAACTTTGTCCTTGTCGTATGTATGGGCAGGTACCACAACGCGGATCCTGGCACTTGGTCACATGAAATTCTGTCGTTTCTTTAAAGGAGGACTTTGTGAGAATTCGTCTGAGGTTCTTCGGCTGCCTCCTACTGTTTATGAATTTCCGATTTTTAAATATTTTAGACATAGTTTCGTCGGTTTTCAAAACGTCGTTGAGTTGGTAAACAATCGGTGCAACGTTTGTATTCTGGGGATTATGGGTCGTTACTAAACAAGACGGATTCCAGGATCTTGCCTTTACGAGTGCGAAGCACGAGAGAAAATATCAAAAAATCCTGTCTCACGAGTGAAATAAATTCCATATTCAACTACAGTATTTCACGGGTAAAAATGTAATAAAATTTACATGTAAAGAAAAACTGTAAAATTAGGGAAAATGTTTTCAACACATATTCTGATATGTCCGCTCACGGCAGTGCACTGGTATTCAGTTTGACGAATCAGTTGACGATGGACGGTCATTCGGTGTCTAAGGGTGTCCCCGGTTTGGCCAATATAATGCTCGCCGCATCCTGAACATGTCATGACATATATCAAATTTGAACTTTCGCAGGTAAAAGAAGAATGAATAACAAATTTTCTTCCGTTTTTAAAAATAAATTGTTCGGTTTCCTGTAAAAAGGGATTTTTTAAAATCACTACCTGACAATATTCCAATTGATTCAACGCTCATATCATTTGGGTTGCCTACGCCACAATGACTTGCGTCAAAAACGTATCAATCCGCCTGACGTTACATTCAAATTTTGTACAAATTGAAGTCATTTTATTAGAACAATTATCTTTTTTTTCTTACAGCGAATGAATGAAAATTAAATTATAAGCAATGAAATTAATAGGTACCCATTTTATACGGTATATATATATATATATATATATATATATATATATATATATATATATATATATATATATATATATATATATATATATATATATATATATATATTTATTTATTTATTTATTCAAAAAAACTTATAATATTTAAAGAATGAAGCTTTTTTCAACTTATATTATACGATATAACATAACTTGGGGCAGTTTACACTTTATAAACCGCGAAGCTTATAATATAAGTTGAAATAAGCTTCATTCCTTATAATTTAATTTAGTGCTGACAATGAGATAATTTTCTCCCCAGAATAAGGCTTCACAATGATTAAATTTTAAAAGTAACGTCAAGCGGAGTAATGCGTTTTTTGACGTAACTCATTGTGACGTAAGCAAGTTATGTTATCCAAAATGGATAAAATCTGTTATCCAATCAAATGGCGTGTTACAAGTTAAATTAGATTATATCTATATATGATATTGTGTAACTAAGCATTGTATTGTCAAACTCCTAAAGATTGGAAATGAAACTGGTTGAGTTTATTTCGGTGTTGTGATTTTTTTATTGTATATATATATATATATATATATATAGAGAGAGAGAGAGAGAGAGAGAGGGAGAGAGAGAGAGAGAGAGAGAGAGAGAGAGAGAGAGAGCATTCATGTTAGTTTAAGATTTGTTGGTTGTAAAATGAGCTTCATAAATAACTTTAATTTCATCGCTCCTAAATGCAATATGTATGTCGGTAACGATTTTTTTTTTATGAAACTGACCTAATAAGTGTATCTCACTTCCATTCTCGATTACTTTATGATATAGGGCGGCGCAGCGAAAAATCCATCGGCATCGAAAGTTAGTTTTATGCGCCCCTAAACGAAGTCCTGTCCGTCTGTCTATCTGTCGGTGATTTTGTCTAGCTGTTTGTCTGTTCGTCCACAAAAAAATTAAACCTTGTTCATTACTTTTGTGACTGCATTGGGCTATGGCTTCCATATTTCACATGTGTATACCTTGTAACACGACATCTCTTCGGGTACCACCAAATTTACCTCTTGACCTTGACCTTAGAGTTTGACCTACTTTTACAAAAAAATACCACACTTTCACCTTGGCTATAAATTTTGAACAGTTTGATCTAGGGCTTTCATACTTCACACATGTGTATTCATTGTAATAAGATCTTTCAGTGGGTATAAATATTTTTTACCTTGACCTCAGAATTTGACCTTGGCCTTTGGAGTTTGACGTGCGTTAGTGAAAATTCAAATAGGTGATATCTCCTATTTGATTTGAATCAGTGATATAACCAATTCGAAAAACAAAGCACGGTTCAAGTTACAAAGTGGTTGGGGGGGGGCGTCTAATTTAAACTGGAAAAGTTAACTATGTTATCATACAAAACCAACAATTCATCAAAATACCACAAAATGATTTGCTAATTTATTATTTTAATATTGTTGATATTTCCATTGTGCACCTTAACTGTACTGCAAAGTGATATCACTTATTCAAATAGCTGATATCCCATTTTCAGATTAAGATAAGATAAGATAATATTTATTTAAAGTCGGGTACATCAACAAAGAACATTAGCTATGAAGAGCTATTTTCCGACTACATAATAATGTTACATAAAATACAACAATCATATAAAATAAACAAGAAACAGTTTTTAAAAATTACATCACACTACTAAAATATCACTATTCCTCCGTGCCATAGTATTCACCACATTAAAACTGACAAACCGAAAATAACTTAAACCCTGTTTACTAGTTTCTAAAAATAAAATTAGCGACAGGCACAGCAATTACAACAATTTCCGTACCAACTATTTATGTTGGATTTAAACTGGGTAAAAGTAGTAATATTTCTAAAAGATTCTGGTAAAGAATTCCAAAGTTTTGCAGACTCATATCTAAAAGACTTCAACCCATATGTTGTTGATATTGTTTTTGGTAAAACAGCAGTTTTCGTGTATCTAAAAGAATAAGGTGTTTCTTTAATATGAATTAAATCATGCAGGTAAGACGGGCTTTGCTTGTTTAAAATCTTAAAACATTCTATGGCCATTGTTCTAATACGCCGGAGTTTGAGGCATGGTAATTTTGATTTGTCCAGAAGATAACTATATGAATTTTTGTAGTCATCATAAACAAAGCGCAGTGCTCTTTCTTGTATTTTTTTCCCCCATTTTTCTTGTTTCTCGTTCACCACAAAAATGCCAAACTAATGGACAGTAGTTGAAGTTTGACATGATAAATGTATGATAAATGGTAAGTTTTCCTAATTTGGTCAGGTGTACCCCTATTCTTTTAAGTACATTTAATTGTTGTGAAGCTTTTTTACATATGTTTGAAATATGAGAGCTAAACTTAAGCTCAAAATCTATAGTAACACCAAGTAATTTTACTTCGTTTTCTGGATGAATCATATTACCATCAATTTCAAAACAAATGTTTTCCTGTTTAGTTTTCTTTCCGAGACATATAGCTTGAAATTTATCAGGATTTGCTTGCATTTGATTATCTCCAAACCACTTAACTAAGTTCGAACAATTTGATTCTAAGGTATTTTTTAGTGATGTAATATCGTCAATTGAGTTTGAGAGAGTATTGTCATCGGCATAGTTGTAGAGATCACAATCTGACACAAAATGAAAAATATCATTGATAAAAATATTAAAAATAACAGGACCAAGTATTGAACTCTGTGAAACACCTTTGTACAATTCTAAAAAATCGCTGCAAACTTCCCCCAGTTTTACACACTGTTTTCGATTGCTTAAATAGCTTGAGATAAGACTAGTAGCTGCATTTGTAAAACCGTATGCGTTAAGTTTTGCTAAAACTAGATCATGTGGAATACAATCAAATGCTTTAGATAAATCCATCATAATTGCTGCTGTGTATTTTTTATGATCATGGCCATACTTCCAATCCTCAAAATCTTTAGCAACACACTCTGACAACCATACCCTGGTCTAAAAGCTGATAACATATCATTAAAATGGCAATTAAAAAAATCAGACAATTGACTATGAATAACCCTTTCAAAAATCTTTGACAATGAAGGTAAAATGCTAACTGGTCTATAGTTTCCTTTTTCCAAAATACTTTGCTTCTTGTGAAGTGGAATCACTTGTGCAATTTTCATACGATCTGGAAAACCATTTGTAGAAAAACAAAAATTTACAATATTGGTCACAGGGTTCAATATATGTTCATGGCTAAGTTTAACAATTTTAGCCGAAATACCATCAATTCCAGTAGCTTTTTTCAAGCCCAATTTGTTAATGGATTTACTTACAAAGTCATTGTCTACAGGGTGAAAAGAAAATGATTCAACAGCATCCTTATATTTGATACTTTCGCAGATTTTTACAATGCTAGGGTGTTCACTATTGACATCAACACAATCTATTCCGATGTTTTTCGCAACATTTACAAAAAAATTATTAAAAATATTGCATACTTCAACTTGATCAGACACAAGACTTTCGTTTTCTGAAAGAATAATATTTTTTCTGATATTTGTACCTTTGTTGGTCAAAAATGGTTTTATAGTTGGCCAAAAGTCTTTACTTTTTGGTCCACCTGCACACCGTTCAATGAAGTATTGGTTGACAGACTGACGTTTAACTTTTGTTACATAATTTCTTTGTTTTCTAAAATTTTCCCAATTTTGCTTAGATTTGTTGGAGGAACATAAATTATGCAGTTGTCTTTTCTTAAAAATTGCACCTTTCGACCTCTTATTCATGAAGGGAGCTGGTTTTCCCAGTATTTTTCTTTTTTTCATTGGAATGTGTTTGTCGATTACTCGAGTAAGATAATTGTGAAAATTATTAAAAACAGTGTTTTGGTCACCTTGTAAAACACCAGAGTAAGATTCTTCAATAGATCTTGAGTCTTCCGTATATAAATCCATATTTAAGGTCTTGAAGCTTCTGTAATTTCTGTATTCGGGAGTTTTTAACATAGTTTCCGTTTTCAACTGCACTGCAATTATGTTGTGAACATCACTTATTCCACAATTAAAATTACAATGATTTGCTATAATTTGGGTATTATTCGTTAAAACAACTTCAATCTGAGAGGCATTGCCTTGTTTGGTAAAACATATTTTGCCTTTTATAACATTTTCTAAATCAAATATATCACAGATATCCAATAAAGGTTTACATTTGTCACCATCTGCTAAATCAAAATTCAAATCTCCCAGCATAAAACAAGTATCATATTTGACTGATATTTTGTCAAGTGTTGACATAGAATCATTTACAAAATTGTTGTCTTTCATACATGGTGGTTTGTAACAACCTAGAAAAAATGCTTTAGTATAGTTTATTAAAATTTCAACTCCTATGGATTCTATTTCATCCGCCTCCAATTCGGGTCTGCGGGTTCCGGCGACATCGGATCTGAGATAAGCTATGATACCTCCTCCAGAGGAATTTCGGTCCGCACGCCACATGTGATAATTGTCCACGGAGAAAAGAGCATCGGGAAATGAAGAATGTATTTTAGTCTCACTAAGGAATAATAAGTCTACGGTGTTGTTTGTCAGCAGTTCTTTTATATATGTAAACTTAAAACGGAGACTGTTTATGTTCAGGTAGGCACACATAAACTTGTTTGGATTTCGTGACTTAGTTTCACACAGCTGATCAAATATATTGTATACCTCGTCGTTATCACTTTCTAGGTCATCTGAGGTAGTAGACGTGTTCGATATGATCTCTGGTATACATTTACTACATGACCATGCAAGATGATTTTCGTTTATTGTTATCATTTCTTCGATTGCAGTACATTTAACATGGCATCTTTGTTTACAATTTACACATGTTAAAAGTCATTATTTATTATTATTATTAAACATTTATAAAGCGCCCTATATATTAAACTCTAAGGCGCTGTACAAGCAATATATGTAAACCAAATAAAACTTTAAAAAATTACAGCAGTCACATTCGAAAATTATAAGTTAAATATATAAATATTTTTAAAGTGTCCAATATACGTAAAAGAACTAAAAAAGATTATAAAAATTTAAAATGTGTCCAAAATATAATAAAAGTCTTAGATACACAATTTATAAATCATAGGCCTTCTTAAAAAGAAAGGTTTTAAGCTTTTTCTTAAAAATTCCAAGTGAGTCACATTTTCTTAAATACAAAGGCAAAGAGTTCCATAAAGTGGAGGCTGCTTTGTCAAATCGTCTATTTCCATATGTCACAGTTCTTGTTGACGGAACCACTAAAAGATTAGCTGATTCTGAGCGTAGGGTACGTGAAGGTGTATATACGGTTCGATCAGTTCGCTAATATAAGTTGGAGATTGTCCGTGGAGTGCTTTAACTCTTTACAACTTACAGAATTGCTATGCAACATACCTTGAATCCTCGCGTCATAGAAATATTACTTTACCATTTCCCCGCAAGCACTTTATAGCGGGGTACAAATTTCTCTAAAGCTTAGCGTAAATAATATTCTGAAATAATATTTTAATTAGAAAATAACTTTTCTTATTTTATGAGTATCAAGCAAGTATAAAATAGTTGGAATTTGGCTATAAATTGAAGATTAAATGAACTTTTTAAAGTGCGTGAAAATGCGTGATTGCGGGGAAACGGTAAATGCGTGATTTTGCATTAGAAATAGGAATTGGTATGTGCGTTAAAATGCGTGACTGCGGGGAAGGGCGTTAAATGCATACACAAGAGTCTTGAATTGGCAACGAAACTCCACCGGCAGCCAGTGTAGGTTGATCAGTACAGGAGTTATATGATCATATTTTGACTTCGATAGTGTTATTATGCGCGCAGCCGTATTTTGTACGCGTTGAAGCTTGTCTGTAAGTTGTTTGTTGATTCCTACAAGTAAAGCATTTCCGTAACTAACGCATTAACGAGCGTTCTGCATGCGTCTTCAGTGATGTAGTTCCTAATACGTCCGATGTTTCGCAGATGAAAATAACATGATTTAGATAATGCATTGCAGTGTTTTTCCATTGTTAATGACGTATCAAAATATGTCCCAAGATTTTTAACAAAAGGGGTATTGTGGATGATATTATTTTCAAATGAAAGACTGAAATCTTCAATTTCAACTGATCTGGTCTTAGGTGCAAAAATCATGAGTTCCGTTTTTTCCTGGTTTAGTTTAAGCAAGTTTGCACTCATCCAGTTTTGTATGTCATTTAGGCATGCAGTTAGCCAGACGGAGATGTTATCCCAATTATCCCGGGGTTCAATCATGATGTAAATATGTGTGTCGTCTGCAAAGCAATGGTAGTTCATGTTGTTTCTGTAGCAAATTTCCCCAATTGGTTTTGCAAACAAGCAGTAGATCCTGGGGCCAAGTACAGAACCTTGGGGCACGCCAATCTTGAGTGATTTTGGTCCCGATAATGGTGATCCAATCGATACCCTTTGTGATCTATCGCTTAGGTATGATTGTAGCCACTGAAGGGCTGAACCACCTATCCCGTAGGAGTATTCTAGTCGACGGAAAAGTATATCGTGGTCAATGGCATCGAACGCCACGGACAAATCAAGCATCAGTAGCACAGCACAGCAGCCTTTGTCAACAGATACCGCAATATCGTGATGAACTCTAAGGAGGGCAGTCTCCGTGGAATGAACTGCACGATACACTGACTGAAGATTGTCGTGTAGAGTGTTCGAACTGAGATGATCTTCGATTCTTTTTGCGACGACTTTTTCAATGATTTTTGAAACGTATGATAGGTTTGAAACCGGCCTATAGTTCTTCAGACACTCTTTATCCAGAGATGGTTTCTTTAGAAGCGGCTTAACTATCGCCTGTTTAAAATCCTCTGGAAAAACGCCTTCGGTTAGTGATTTGTTAACAAGACACGTGATAATTGGTAGAACATTTTCAATGCACGTTTTTCGCTGATTTCGTCTTGTTTGCTTACTGCAAATTATGCATGGAAACTTTATCGGGCCGGGGTTGAGTGACACATCCCTTGCTATCAAAAGTCTGAGTATGAAAATGTATTTGTATAACGATTCTTCTTTGACCCTTCTACTGTCATGGCGGGTAGTAAACAAAGGAATTCTTGCCGGGTGGATAATACTCAACACATAATCATCTAGATGTGTCGTAAAATTTAAGCTAATAAACTCACAGTCGTTATCAGCAGGACTGGTTGATCGTTGTATACTTGTATACGTGTCATCTGTTGATCTCAATCTGCAGAATAATATTGTGATGACCAGAGCGATCGTTGTTCCGACTGACCAGTCCGCCATATTGACGAACATTAAATAGTTGATATAACATATTCAAATAGGTAAAATTTTCTATTCGAAAAGGTGATATCACCTTATCACATTTTGCATAGGTGATATCACCTATCTAAATTAATTATGAAACAAGTTCCTGTCCTTAAAAAGCACTACAATACGTTGACCAAATGTATGTGTTTCACGACGAAATTAGATTAGAGAAAATTTCAAGGTATTAAATATTCATTTAGATTCGTTGGTTTTTCTACAATGATCTGCCTACTTTGCAATTGATTGATATACTTTCATAGCAAAATTGTTCAATTTTTTCTCCGAGCAGCCTATAGTTTTATCATTTTTATAAATCGGGTTATTTTAATACATTGAACCCATAAGAAAAAAATTTGCCATGAAATCTTATACTATACTTCGTATGACCTCCGACCCCCTGGCCTTCTTAAAAGGAAAAAGAAACGCATATTAAACTTCTGAATTAAATCAAAACAATAATTTCGAATGTTTTCCAGTATTGTTATCATACATTTTAATTCATCTTTAATCAACAAGTTACGAAAATCTTGTGTGACTTTTACTTTAACTGACAATTCCTGAGTTATCGAAATTGATATGTCACCCCCCACCCCACCCCAACCCCCCCCCCCCCCAAAAAAAAATTCTTATAATTTCTCTTGCGAATCAGTAAACAGACTTGATTTTTCTGTGCATTACCAGATCATTTATGCTTCTCATAGGATTATGCTTAACCCCTCCAACGGTAGTATTAATGGCTGCGAGAAGCTGTATAATTCCAAAGCCAACAAATCTCCTCGCTCAATGAATCCCACGAATTTTCGATTTAGGATAGAATGTACAGAATCAAGCTGGTTTGGTACACGTGAATGTTTGTAAGAAAGTCTCGACAAACACTGTCTATATTTTCCAAGTGTGTACATGCTTAAAACATTCCGCATACGACGCGTATGTGCGCGTATGAGTGTAATAATGGACGTAAAGTTGCCAAGCTCGGGGCCCAAATAAGAGAAGAGAGTTTCTGTCAATTTAAGGGTGAAAAAATGAGTATGATTCTCTGCATATATAAATATAGGTTTCAGTGATAATGCCTGGAAAATAACCGAGGTGGCATGATGAAAACTTCTATCTTGATGTGACATTGTTACGCGCAAACGTCACTGTCATGATTGGTTGGAAACCTTTTACGCATATTATGTTCTTATGCGTTTCTTTTCTTTTCGTTTCAGTATATATTTACTTGTATACTCTATACGTTTGCAAAGTAAATGGCGCCGATTCCTAATAATATATTACAGCAAAAGCAGCTGAGGATTCCAAAATCCAGGCCAAATCAGCAGTCTCCTTCCGGTCTGTCTGTTCAACAATGGGAGTGGGAGAAAACTGAAACAACAGACGGGTCAATTTGTCAAATATATTAATGGTCACTCTCATTTCAATCCTATTAAAAGTTTTCTCATCAGGAAAGACATAGTTGAATACATATATACCTATATGTACCATGAAAGGCGAAAATGTATGTCTGGAGCTGGAATGGAATGCATCACAAATCAGGTGCTCTACCACTGAATTCTACCGCCTAAACATACTACACTCTTTAATTGCCATCTCTCTTGAAGACACAATCCAAGTTTTCATTCCCCTGGCAGGACGTTTGCTGCAAGCCCAAGGGTAATCAACGACACCAAATAATGTATAAAGTAACATTAAAGGAGAAAACAATCAAAACATATGGTTGGTTTACCATCCTGCACCACTTGACAGGCGCTCTGAGTTATCCAGACCGATATTCACTACCCAATGCATCACACATTGAGCTTTGGTACAAAGCCTCATTTTTGCTCTCTTTTCATATAAGGTATCATAGTTGCACATTAAAAAACTCAATAAATGTGATAATTGAATATAAAAAAAATATTTACTCTTATTTCTAAACGTCCATTAATGTGCTTTATACAGATATAGTAAAAGTCATTTTGAATTTCATCCAGTGGGCTTTGATATTTTAAAATATTGAGTTCCATATATTATAAATATTTTACCTGATAAAGGGCAATAATATCATTAAAAGCAAGAAAAAGACTCGTGTATGTCAAATATCTGTCTTATTCGTCTTTTTGTCCCCCCCCCCCCTCCCCCTTTAAATCGTTTTCGGAGAAAGTAAGGCTTAGCAGTTACTGTAAGTTGTTGTTAAAAGATTCCTTTTAACATCTTTGATTATGCTTTCTAATATTATACTACGTATTCCTACCTAGTAACGTAGGTTTAACTTACCATGGATCAACAATGAATCTACAAGTAGCCTAGTCCTTGCCTGTTAGTAATTTTCACAATCGCATGGTTCTTACAACTTTCAGTCAGAAGTTAGGTCGATGTAAAGCTCCAGCAATTGTCACATAATATATTCAAAGACGCAGATAGGAAAAAAATTAACTTTTGAACACGATCTTTCTTTCGAGGCATGTAAACAATCAACGGTGCAATTAAAAATTGTCAAATTTTCGGGACGCCCTGTTCCTTCCTCAGGACAAAGATAAAACGAACAAAATGTTTTACACAATTGCAATGAACTTGTTTCACGGATTTTGATGCTTTATTAAATTTCTAAATTTTCATTTCTATAAATCATATGTAAATAACTTTACAGTAATAATTGAACTATGCCTTCAACTATAACTTTATAATCATGTGTAAAAATATGTTTTGATTAAATAAATCAATTATAGGTTACCCTAAGTATATTGTTTTGTAAATTGTAACCTTCATCGTGTCATGAAACGGAACTCGTTCTTGAAAAATTAAATAAAATGTTGCACAATTCTATCAGATAAATGACTTTATTTTGGTTTGATCATTGTATTTTTTAAATATGCTCAAAACAGTAAAAAAAAAGTAGGAAAATGAAATGCAATTTCAGAGTAACAGTGTCCTGAACTTCCTTAATTTTATGAGGTTATATCTTTCTTTAGTTACTGGTTAAGATGGCGATAAGGACTGACGAATGAATGTAAGTTACGATATCTGTATCAGATATGGGTCAAAATGTACATACACGTGATATTTGCAAAATACTATTTTCCTTAGATATGATAAGGTTTATACACACATAGTCAATTTAAAAAAAGATATTTCTTGAGCCACTCAAAAATGCAGCCTTCTATTGAGATAATATGTAGCTAGAGGGCTAAAACTATATAGGTGATTACGGGGAAGATAAAGATAATTTAATTCATATGTTTGATTTATCTATGTCCATTAATCAATATCGTATATCATAGTCTTATTTTTCCTTCTTAAGACAAACATAATACACGAATGTATGGTGTTCAGCGTTGTATATCACAAGCTGAATATGAAGTTTGGATTCTAAGTACTCAAAAGAACTTCAAAGCATATCAACCACCAAAGGCATCAAAAATATATTCTTTCTAGGCTCCATACATTCATTCCTTACTTTAAACTAAAAAGCAGGTTCTTTGAAGTCAAAGGTAATAACATTTTAAACATAGAATATAATTTCTTGATTGATCTCCTGCAGCATCAGTTCTTTAAAAATCCTGTCTATTTAAACACTTGAGTTGACATTACAATGGTTGACTAAGACAAGAAACTAGAACTTACTGGAATTTGATCGAAGTGGGGTTTGTACGAGCTGTGCTATTTTATTATGTAACCTGATTTTATGTTCTCCTATGTTCTCATGTAGCAAAAATATTAAAAAATACCTTTCGACATTTGCACACTATACGGTCAAACTTCTATCTATTAACAGTGGTACCTTTCATTCCTATGTAGACAAGTGCAAATCATATATTTTCCAATTTTATCAGAACGTTAGTTTTAGTATTTGTTGGAGCCGAGGCTGACGTCATTACTCGTCACGCTGCAGCCAGAACCACATGTCTGAGTGAACGTCGGCCTTAGCATAGCATTTTGCATTTTTGAAGTACTAAAGTTAAACAGGTGTGTATTGTGTATTTTTGCTACTTTTTACCTAGTGTGCATTTATGTAAATCATTATAAGTATGCATGTCTTAGAATTTCATGATTTGTACATGAGTTGTGTATTCGGTGAACTTATTTCCCGCCAGACGCTACATGTGCGCCAGTTTAGGAGATCATGCTTGTCGATAGAATTTATAGAATTATTACGTAGTTAATAATGTCATATGTTTCTTGATCATAGTTATGCATAATAACGAGGTTGTTGCAACTTTATTTCTAGTTTTAATGTAATAAACGTAACTTTGAGAAATTTGTATGTAGTATTCCGGAATTACGGATTCCTCAGTTCGGAACTAGGTCTAGGTTTTGCTTTTAGTAGGCGATATGTGTTTCCTGTTTGTTTGTTTACCGATAAGTTGTTTTGATTTGTATGCATTTAATAGTGATTCAAGGTAAATTGAACATGAAGAATAGATTGTATGAATAAGATTTCATGATGTAGCAAATGTTCAATGATTTCTATACATTATAATGTCATTGTTGTTCATAATAATAAGGGAATAACTTGTCTTTGTAAACTTTGACTTGTGACCCTGATATATGATATATCAGTTTGATGGTAAAGATGTTGATGGTTAAGCCTATTACTTTTCTTGGGTGAATACATGTAGAGGTCTGTTATTTGGTAGCAACTATGTATATTATTCTTTAACAAGAGTCAAGCTAGGTATTAGGGCAGTTGTTTATTATAGAGGTCAGTATTTGTGTCATATTAAGTTGACCAGTTTAATCATATTAGTGTTTACACTTTATCGTGAGTACATAATAGTACCATGTCTTATATTTAGTGTAGGTCTCACTATATATGCTTGTATATGACTTTGATGTGTTAAGTAGTTTGATCAAGAGTTGTGCACACTCATGCTACTAGGGTTTATTTATGATAACATCATGAACCATCATTCAGTATATACACTTTGTACATACTTTATAACTGTTGTTTATTATTGTACTTTGTTCTTTGCAGATATCACTGCTGCCTTTTGGTTTTACTAAATAAATTGGTGAACCTAAACAAAAGTCTTATCGCTTGGCTACACCTATGTCGACTCATTATATGTATGTATATTCCAGTGAACTTGAAACAAAAGACTCCACAGAGTCTGCTAGATCTGATACAAATTTTGAGGGCATTTCTGACTTAAGACTTTAAGGGCCAGATAATAACTAAACTATGTAACAAACGAGATGTCTTAATTTTTCCTTTATTCCAATAGTATTCCAAATTCTTGTAACAATAAACATTTCGTAAAATTCTACAGTTGATAAAATGACTTCGTTTATAAATTTTGTCTGGTTGTAAATGAATTTATTTCTTAAATTTGATAAATCTGTAGGCACCTTTCATTTACTAGATCTTGATCTTAATAAATGAGTTTAATCGTTTTTTTATCATCACCTCTTACATCATGATATGATTTTACTCTCCTTGAACTACATTCACAAAACAAACAATATACAAGACAAAATACAAATATGGTTTGAAGTTAATCTATAGACTTTGTCATCCATTGCAATAGCTAATCAGATTGCAGATGGGCATAATGTTACACTTTAACACCATTTATCGATGGACATTGATATTGCAAGAGAATATAAATATGGAGTCCTGATGAATATAGATTAAATCATTTAAACTTGTGAAAAGGAGATAGAAGGTAAGTGTTTCAAAATTTCGATTGTGAATTTTCCTTTCCTTTGAAACAAAAAGTGTTTAGCAAACTCACTTTTTCTTTGAAATATGATCACTTGTTTTTTGCAGTAGTGCAGTTGAGGTGCGCGATGGAAATGTGAACAATTCTTTGTGATTAAAATTGTATTCATAATCAGGATGGCGATTATTTTCATTAAATAATGTATACCGAATGGTTGTAATTGTGGTTAATAACTATATATATATTGATGACGATTAGATTTAATTTTTAGACTTTTCACGTGCGGCAGTCACTTAATTTCAGCATATTTACTTGAAGTATTGAGGTCACCTAAAATTCCACTAGTGCAAAGGCATATCCAAGTTAAAATTCTAAGTTTAGTTTATAAATATTTTTAACATGCATTGCAGTTTCTGAAAAATGCTGCTATCCTATCAGATTCTGTAATTTCATTGTAAAAATCATATTTGTATGACCAAATGCTGTATTTTCACCTGATCAACGACATGAGATATTGCTATAATCAAATTAGATTTTGAGATTTTATCAGGAATGCAACACTTTTCAGATACCTTAATACTTCTAAAGTTGATTTGTTAAACGTTGACTATGGTCCATTGAGTGAATGCACTTGCACTGGATCGATTAAGGCCCACAAATTGACCCCCCTCCATGTGCTTGCATAGCCGAGACCGTTATGTTTCGAAATCAAAATTGTGCAGACAGCTAGTTGAAACTGCATATTGTTATATAATCAACAAATTAATTTAATTTCAATAATAACCAGATAATATGATCTGCGTTCTCACTACTGATCAACATCAGTTCTTCTGTTTTTGTAGTCCTAGACATAAAGTGACCTGTTGTTACCCGGTCAAATGTTCTTTGATGGATTCTGTTTGTCATCCGTATCGATGAGAAATGTCATAAAAATACAAATTATGAACTCTAAATAATCCAAGAACATATCAGCTTTAGCAACATTTATGAGTACATGTAAGACCTGAAATAAAAAGAAATCATCTATATCAAGATAAAGTTAAAATCAGAAATTATTATAGAAATTATGGTTGTTATTTTCAGATAAGAAAAATCCCAAAGACGAAAAATTCCTAACGGGAAAAATTTAACCTGAACGGTTGTTCAAATGGATAAAGATTCATAATGTCAGAATATTTTTCTTGGGATTACTTTGAAAAATTGACTTTATCTACCCCTAAGAATAACCTAAAAGAAATACTACAGCTTCTTGGGCTTAGCAATTATTTCCCAGGGAAAATAAGCACAAGAGATGCCTTACTAATCCGGAATGAACTATCCTCATCAGCCAACATAATTAAAGAATTACCGTGGGTTGCACTTCGAAAAATAATTTCTTGTGACGCTGATTTCAGAGAAAATGTCCTTTTTGAATTTACACAATCGTTTCAAGCTCCTGAAAAAGAAAGCGATGAACGCTTATCAAGTAAAGGTAATGAATCTGATGAAGATTCAGATACTGATTGCAAGGACAAAATCAATATATGCAACCTTCATCCAACTGACGTTATCCTTGCAATATATCAATGCTGTGATCCATTTCTGAAAGGGCTGATTCTAAAAAAGATGGCGTTGTGTGGAATGTCCTTACCGTTTTTATATAGACTTAAAAACGATAAAATGTATGCCTCGATATGGCAGTTACAGGATATATTCGTTGACGACAATTGCCCTCAATCGGTAGCTACTGGTCGATTCAAATCAATTGCTTTCATGCGAGTTGGATGTCACCATTGCATATCCAAGTCCGAAATAATAAATAACGTTATTTCAGAAGGAGCCACAGCTTATTTCCACAAAGGGTGTTTATTAGGACAGAAACGAAGACAAATAGCAGAGGGAATAGTTGAAATGTTTTGGTGTAAACCCAAAATCAGCAAAACATTAGTCAAGGGTATTAGATCAGAAATGGAAAAAACAGTCATTTTGTATAATCTTAGAGGAGACGCCTCTAACTTTGAAAAAGAAGTAAAATTACTGCTTGATATTTCAAACATAACTGTTTTCATCGTTAATGATATAAAACGGACGGACGATAACAAAAATTTGAAGTCTCTCTTTGGCATGATAGCAGCAAAGAGGAAAAAATGTTTTATATTTGTTTACACTAAAAATATGAAAATTGATACAATTAAGAAAACTTTTCAAGAAATTGACCGTAATATCAAAGCACCTTTGTGTGAAATCATCAGACTTTCAAGAGATTTTGACGTTTCCGCTGTTGAAGTTGCTGCAAAATATGTAAAGCCGCGCCTTGAACATGCTCTATCCTCAGTACAAGATGGAGTGGATCTTCATCAAAGTATGACAAATAACAATTCTATATCAAAAGATCACTTCAACAATGATGTAGTCAGTTCTTTGAAAATCAACAGCAAAATGTCAATCGTTCCCTTGCAAGGCGTTGACCTGTGGCATAAATTAAGTCATTTACAACAAGAATATTTACAATCACAAGGGAAGTCTTTGTATGAAAAGGAAGCATTACTCAAAGTTATGCGAGAAATAAGAAATCGACAGATTGAGACTTGTAACAAAGAAATGGTGTTCATGGCTCAGTTTTTACACCAATTATTAGAAAATGATGACAATGAAACGTTCATTCAATACTTTTTAAACTCAACTCGATTTATCCTTTTGAATGAGAAGTCAAGGAACGACTTATCTAGAGGCAAGCTAATTGGACTGAACAACAAAATGTTAAAACCTCTGCTAAGTTTGGAACATTTATTAAGAGAAATTGGCCAAATTTATGAAGCTTTCTCTGAAAAGAAAAATGTTAAGCAGAAGACAAAGTTCATTATTAACAAATTACCATGTTTGGCTGCAAAACTTCTGCTGCTAGGACATCCGTTAGAGATAATGGACGGAGACGCAGAAAACGTTCCCTTAGTCTGGTTAAAGAGAGTTTTTGAGGAGTCTCAGATTTTAATTGAAAAGAAAAAGATAGTTTCCATCGCAGTCATTGGGGTGCAAGGTTCTGGTAAATCAACTTTATTGAACACAATGTTTGGGTTGCAGTTTGCGGTAGGAGCAGGACGGTGTACCAAGGGTATTTATGCCCAGATAGTGCCTGTGTCAGGGGGAAAATTTGGTTTTGATTACATGTTTGTATTAGACACTGAAGGGCTTCGATCCACATTTATTTCAGACGACAGTCTTTACAAACATGATAATAAACTTGCTCTATTATCAATGGGTTTGGCTGATATAACGCTAGTAAATGTAAAAGGAGAATCAACGAAAGAGCTGAAAGACATCCTAGAAATGGTAATGTTTGGTTTGCTAAAACTAAGAAAAGAAGAGGCGTTTTTGTCAAAAGATCATACTGCAATATTTGTACATCAGAATGTTTCACCTCAATCAAGGGAAACAATAAAAGATGAATCGCAATTTTTTGTCAAAACCCTTGATGAAGCAACAGTGACTGCTGCAAACTTTATCAAAATTCCAGACACTGAAAATTTTTCACAGGTTATCAATTTTAAACCGGACAGGGATATTCATTGCATTCCAGACTTATGGTCTAGCAGATTGACGGTCAATGCTGAATATAGCAAAAGTGTTGTCGAAGTTGCTGACACAATTTTGCACTGTGCATCGAATTTTAAACATGCATTAATGTCGGATATTTTTCAACACATGCGATCCTTATGGAATTGCATTTCATCTGAAACATCAGAATGGAATTTTCGCAGTTTCCGACAAAATGTAGCTGATGAAGAAATGGAATGTCAGCTGGATAAGCAGTTGGTTAACTTAGATGTCTATAAGGAAGAGAAGTTGAAGGAATTGAAGCAAAGAATTTTAGAAAATAATGAAGAACTTTCATTGAAAGAGCATTTTCAAGAGTCTTTGGAAAAGAAGAGAATAAAGGAGGAAGAAGAACTTTTAAAGTTTATCAAGGATAATCGCAATTCAGATTTTATACCTAAGGACAAAGCTGTAAAAACTATTATTAGGAAAGTAATCGAAATAGAAAAATGTATAGAAAGAGAAATTCACATCTACGAAGAAGTAATAACAAATTTCTTAAGAAAATTCAGGGAAGATACCTTTGACAAAAAAATGCGTGAATTCTCTGAACAACTGACAAAAGACAATATCCAAATAGAAAACTGGAACTCCGACATTTTAAGTCAATTCCAAAAATTCTGGGAAGAATCAACGAAAGCCTTTTTTGAGGACAATGACGAAGAGAATAAAATGAATATTTATATTGAAGGAAGATTACTTGATATCGCATCTGAAAAGTTCCCAAAATATAGAGATTTCTTTCAAAAAAGAGTATGCATACCTCCATCAGAAATGTTACAGCATTTTACAGAAGAAGGCGACACATGTGCCGTATCAAGTGAAATAAATTGCATGTTGAATGATTTTAAGCAAAACCTTGAAGATCATCAACAGAGCAATACAAATTACGAGGAAAGAATTTTAATTCAATCACTGGATAAGATTTCTACAGAATTTCAGAATCGTCAAGTTTCTGATAACTTTCAAAAAGACATTCTTTTGTTTTGTTTACAACATTGCTATCAAGTCTTTTGTAGAATGAATGCAACTTTTCTTTACAGTATTAAAAAGGACGAGCACGACAAGCTATTTCGAACATATTCCAAAACATTTAAAGAGTGGTTCCATACTTACCTGAGACAGCAGCAAAAACTCAAAAGGCAAAGGACAGCAAAAACAATAGAATTAAAAGACAAATCTGAAAGGGAAAAGGAAATGCAAATAAATGAAAACGAAGAAATGGACAACAAAAGACGAAAAGTAGAAAATGAAGTGGAAAAAGCTACGGATAGGGGTGAGAGAATAGCCGCATTTTTAAGAGTTTCAATAGAACGCAATGAAGAGGAAAAGTTAAAAGAAAAAATTGCAGAGGGTTTCAACAAAATTCTATGCACGCAGGAAAATCGTAAATTTACCTTGATTCGGCTTATCTTGAAGGACTTGGCAAAAAGAGGAGATACCCAAAAATACAAAAATTACATAGTTGATCCAAGACAGTATGCGTTTGTGTGGAGCTCAAATCAAGTAATAGCATTTTACAATACTTCTACTGCTTCAGAAACCTCAAGTTTTTCTTCAGAAATAAATGAAAACTTAAAAATATTCCATGAGTACCAAAATTGGATGAAATCATTAGAAGAAACAATGGAAAAACATGGATTATGGACATCCGATATTGCAAAACTTAAAAACGAGAGCTACGTACCTGCTTCTCACATGATCACATTAAAAAATACTTTTGTTGAGGAGCTTAACAAATCCTCTTCCTCTCATGACGAAAGACATAACATCTTTGAAACAGAGATGGAATCTTATTTTAACAATATTTGGGGATGTTCCCACGCCTGCTTATGGTGTGGGGAACCTTGTAAATTTGCATTGGATGTCCACTCTTCCCATCAATGCATCCAACATCGCCCTTCTGGAATATGTGGAATGATAGACAAACAAACATCGAAAATGTCAATTGAAACCTGTAATTTTTTGGTTGAGAGTTCCTCCCAGAGAGTTTTTTGTGGAGAATGGTGTAAATGTAGCATTAAAGACAAAGAAATATCTCATCCATGCTTACAATACATGGAATATATGAAAGATCCATGGTTCATTGCGTCTATGTCTAACCACTCCAGGTCGGTTTATTGGAGGTGGGTGATGAGCACCTTTGGCAATGAATTGGCCAAGGCTTTCGGGGCAGAGAATCCAGATATCCCAAGTTCCTGGAGAGAAATTTCTAAAGCTGACGCGGAAAAAAGCCTCGATGACTGAAATTTTATCCTAGAAGAATGACAAGTTGATCATCATTAGGATACATTCTAGCAATCTAATCTCCTGTAAATATATGCAATAAAAAATGAATGCATCAATAAATATCGATCCTAGTAAAATAAGACAATAATTTATTACTTAACTATTTTTACTCTCAAAATTTGCACTTTATGTTATCGTTAACAGATGTATTGTTTAAAAAACCGCACTCGTCTTTAATCATTCTAAATTTTTAAGTTTTAATGTCCAAGTTAACTGTCAACTGTCGAAGTCAGTGCTTCTCGTAAAAGCCCAATGAGAGACCTATATGAGGTGTAAAGTGACAGTATGGATGATCAAGCGGTTTCTGAGGTTGTATGGTGTTTAAGGACCAAGTACGTCCGTTGCAAGCCATAGGGCGAAATCAGCGAGTCCGGGTCTCCAACTACACTTATAAAATTGGAGAAAGGAAATTCTAAATTCTAAATTTTTAAGTTTTAATGTCCAAGTTAACTGTCAACTGTCGAAGTCAGTGCTTCTCGTAAAAGCCCAATGAGAGACCTATATGAGGTGTAAAGTGACAGTATGGATGATCAAGCGGTTTCTGAGGTTGTATGGTGTTTAAGGACCAAGTACGTCCGTTGCAAGCCATAGGGCGAAATCAGCGAGTCCGGGTCTCCAACTACACTTATAAAATTGGAGAAAGGAAATTTTAAAAAAAAATATTATACAGATTATTTATTAAAGTGAACTTTTTCTAATTTCTTGTAAAGAAAATCTTTGTATCTGATATGCTTATTGAACAAAAAGATTGTTGATTTAAAGTAATTGACATTGTATCAGATATTTGTATACCTTATTAATCTTCCATATTATTCTAGTTTGGGTGTAGAGAGAGAGAGAGAGAGAGAGAGAGAGAGAGAGAGAGAGCGCTTACTACCTTAGGTAAATCAACAGTAAGGTCTACATCATATTTGCACCAAACTTTACTCTGTCCTTTTTAAACTTTTAAATAGTCTTAGAACTTGAAAATGCCAATGAAAGTCATTTTTTTATTCCTCGACACCAGAATATAGGCTCGGATCTGTGATTATGGATATTGCAAATCATAGACTTTTTAAACCCGCACAATTTACGGAAGAAAATGCAGCTAAAACAATCCGTCTTTTCCTTACATTTCAATATGCCAATAAAGGAATTGATGCGGTTAATAAAAGTAATATTCTTAACCACAAAAGAGTCCAGTCTTGTATTCCATCATGTTTTAAAGGTACTTGGACACAGATTTGAAGTTAATATTTTCTCTATAATATTACAGCTTATATATTTTAATAGCATTTCACACAAAAATTAATTAAAAATCTTATTTCATTTAAAAGTTATTAAAACTTTAAATTTTTTGGCAATTTCACTTTCACAAATTTTAACTTTATTCTTAATCATTAGGAAAAGTGGCAATAAAACCTGCCAAAAAATTTGAAGTTTTGATAACTTTTAAATGAAATTAAAATTTCAATTTTTTGGCGGGTTTTATTGACATATCCTTGCACTTACACATTTTAACCTTATTCTTAATCCTTAGGAAAAGTGGCAATCTTGTTGTGTATTAATGAGAAATATTAAATATTAAAAAAATTATTCTATTCATAATAGAAATGACAAAAAGGCAAAACTCCATCATAAGTATTCCGAACTAAGAATTGCGTACAGAGTTTAGCAAATCGATCACACTCGTGATATGTACACAGTTTTTGTAAACAAGGCACGAGCTCTGTTTTTGTTGATGTTAAGATTTCACCGGGTGCGTTTAATTGTCAAAGTCTGCTCACCACAACTGCATGGACTGAGAATATATTGTGTGTTTGTTTTGATTTTGAATATGTCTACTCTAAATTTTCTGGATTCAAGTATTAATATTTTTAATTTATACACAACGAGACTTCCACTTTCCCTAAGGATTAAGAATAAATTAATGTGTGAAAGTGCAAGGATGTGTCAATCAAACCCGCCAAACAATTTGAAATTTTAAGATCTTTTATATGAAATAAGATTTTTAATTAATTTTTGTGTTAAATGCTATTAGAATATATGCCTTAATGTTATAGATAAAATAAAACCTCCAATATGTGTCCAAGTACCTTTAAAAGATTGAGGAGCAATATAAAAATCATCTATCCTCTTGTATTCAATAATCCAGAAGTGAAAAAAGAACCAGATAGATTACATGATCAGTACGTACTAGTCCCTGCTGACAAAGCAGGTCACAACATTGTCATTATATAAATTGTATTTTAGAAGAATTTGGATTTAATTCTACAAGTGGTAATCCTACCTATACTCATACTTCCCTTTCTAAGGAAGACATTCTTCAAAATCACCTGTCGCTTTTAAATATTTTTTAATATCCCACAGAGACAAAATGCATTTGAACTACCTTATATATATTGGATTCCAAAACTTCATTAAAAACCTTCAACCAAGCTTCCTTCGTTACTCCTCACTAAGATATTGACAGAAGGGAAGTGGTGTGAATCAGATGTGGATGCTAAAAAATTCCAAATAACTTTTGTACAATTTTAAATCACAAGATTTTACCAAAATTAACATCTTAAAAACTAGGACTTTTCAACTTTATACACAACTATTTCCCACGATAAATTTAAGTCCAGGCTTTTTATATCACTACAGCTGCTTTTCCAATAAGAATGAAACTCGTAAATTTACTTATCAGATCATTGGTCATAGACAAAATTATTTTTTTTAAAACAATTCTGATTGCATACACAAGTACTCTGAATTTGACATAAAAAAGATGCTTGAGTTTCTGATCGAAAATATATATGTGGTTTTTGGAGACCAGATATTCCAATAATATACTGGAATTCTCATGGGTACCAATCGCGCTCGGTTATAAGCAGACCTATTTTTGTATTCGTATGAAGCAGAATTCGTGCAAAATCTTATGCCTGAAAAGAAGAAAACAGCCTTCAAATCGACATTTAGATATATCGACGACGTATTGTCAGTTAACAATGGTCATTGTCATTCCTATGCAAATACGACATATCCTGGTGAGCTTGAGATAAAAGATACCACAGAGTCTGACACATTTGTTTTATACATGGACTTTTACTTGAAAAAAACGTTAATAGTAATCTAACAACCAAGCTATATGATAAACGTAATGACTTTAACTTATCCATCGTCAACTTCCCTTACCTATACAGCAATATACGTTCATCACCTGCCTAAGGAGTGTATATATCTCAGTTGATTTATACCCGAGATGATGCTATACGTATGAACAATTTCTAAAACAAGGTCAATTATTGACAAGCACGTTGATAAAACAAGAATATCAGCAAGTTCTATGGTCGATACAGTTGCCTGCGTGGCGCAGTGTTTAAAGCGTCTGCTCTAGAGTCGAAAAGTAAGGAGTTGATCCTTACGTCGCGGGTTTGAATCCCACTGTGGGACGTGGGGACCGGTCCTTCGGATGAGACCGTATAAACCGATGACCCGTGTCGCAGTAGGTGATGACACGAAAAAGATCCCTCCCTGCTCAATGGCCCTGAGTGCCGAGTATGGGACAAAATTTGCAGCTCTCCGCCGGCAAGTAGTAGCGTCTCCATATGAGTGAAAAATTCTCTCAAGGGACCTTAAAAATATACAATCAATCAATCTATGGCGGATACAATGACCTTGTCAGCAAATTCAATTTATCATTGAGTCCAATGCAGACTGACGTTTTTCATACTTATTGTTATCGCCATCTTTTATAAACTTAATTGACAATGGATTTTTCCGTTATTTCCCGATTATGACAAGGAACAAAGGGCGGGTGTGACTTGTCGGCAGGGTATGCTCACTCCTCAATGGCACCTGATCCAAACTCTGATGTTTTGGAAGTTCGTGTTTCCTCTGCTCCTATTTTGTATTGTGTTATGGATTTTGATATTGAATACTGTTCGTTATCTCCATATCTTTCTTACTTTTAAATTCTAGATTTACAAATCTTATCTAGTAAATATACCCAATACCTAGTAAAGCTACTTTTAAGGTATTGATTGTATCGGTAGTAAATTTAATAGTCTTCTTAGTGACTTTAACTTCAGTTATTTTTAAAAGTGAGGAGGGGTATTGCCAAGGAAAATAGTTATAACGTTCTGTTTTGTAACTTCATGAACAGATTTATCAAATTGTGAACATTCTCTTACAGACTTTATAAACTTCAGACTGGTATTTAATAATTTCATCACTAGTAATTCAACATTTTATTAAACTGGAGGCCTATTGACCACCTCTTCTTCTGTGCATTGTTGCTCAATTTAATGCATGAATATCACTGAAGGTTATATGAAGCTGTTGTGGATTCTTCGTTCTCCGGGTTGTATGGAGGGTCTAGAGACAAACTCTCGGATATTTCTTGTCTCATGACACCAGCAAACGATCAAAATGTACCACCACAAAGTAAATAGTAAGTATTCCCGTCAAAAAGGCGAGACGACTAAAGAAGTACGACAATCTCCGAAGAGAAATTCCACTGTCAAACCTCCGTTCATTGAAAAAATCGTTTGCCTGCAATTAAAGAAAAGAATCGAATATGTGTAGTTTTAATTTAAAAATAATGAAATTTAAATTTATCATAAAATGAATACATGTTTGAACACTTTCAACATCAAACGTAATAACTACGATAATTAAAACAAAAGGCCCATGGACCACATCGCTCACCTGAGAAGCTTTGGCCATTCTGTTCTTTACCAGATTTCCCCCTTGTAATACATATTGTGACCCCATCCTACCCCATTGATCATAATTTAGACAATTTGAAATCTACACTACCTCAGGATGCTTCCACATAAGTTTCAGCTTTTATGGCCCAGTGGTTCTTGAGAAGAAGATTTTAATAAAATTTTCCTATATATTTCTATGTAAAACTTTTATTCCCCATTGTGGCCCCGCCCTATCCCCGGGGGTCAAGGTTTGAAAAATTTAGAATCTACACTACCATAGGATTCTTCCACATAAGTTTTAGCTTTTCTGGCCCAGTGAATCTTGAGTAGAAGATTTTCAAAGATTTCTCCTAATTATTTCCATGTAAAACTTTGATTCCTAATTGTAGCTCCGCCCTACCCTCAGGGGTCATGATTTGAACAATTTAGAATCTACACTACCTCAGGATGCTTCCAACTAAGTTTCAGCTTTAATAGCCCAGTAGTTCCTATATATTTCTATCTAAAACTTTGATTCCCCATTGTGGCCCCGCCCTACCCCCCGGGGTCATGATTTGAACAATTCAGAATTTACACTACCCCAGGATTCTTCCAGATAAGATTCAGCGTAACTGGCCCCGTGGTTCTTGAGATGAAGATTTTTGAAGATTTTTCCAATATATTTCTATGTAAAACATCGATTCCCCATTGTGGCCCCGCCCAGCCCCTGGGGGTCATGATTTGAACAATTTAGAATCTACACTACCCCAGGATGCTTCTTAATAAGTTTCAGCTTTTCTGGCCCAGCTGTTCTTGAGAAGAAGATTTTTTAATGACCCCATCCTATTTTTGTCTTTTCTCGATTATCTCCCCTTGTGAGGAAACTTGGCCCTTTATTTTAACAATTTAAATTCCCTTTAACCCTAGAATGCTTTGTACCAACTTTGGTCAAAATTAACCCGGTGGTTCTTGGGAAGAAGTCGAAAATGTGAAAAGTTTACAGACGGACGAACAAAATGTGATCAGAAAAGCTCAAAACTCTATAAATGCATATATTTCGCGTATATAGTGCAATCATGTTAGTTTAATATTTGTTGGTTGTAAAATGTACTTAAAAAACCTTTAATTTCATTGCGATTGTATGTCGGTAACGATTCTTGAATGAAACTGCCCAAATAAGTGTATCTCACTTCCATTCTCAATGACTGTGTACTATAGGGCGGCGCTGTGAGAAATCCATCGGCATCGAAGCCAGTTTTATGCCCCCGTTAACGAAGTCCTGTCCGTCCGTCTAATTGTCGGTCGCTCTGTCTAGCTATTTGTCCACAAAATTGTAACCTTGTTCATTACTTTTGACGGGATTGAGCTGTAATGATCTACCTACGTACTTTGATTGATATACATTCATGAAGCAAAATTTTCAATTTTATCTCTGATAAGGCCATAAATTTGTCATTTATATAAATCGGGCTATTTTAATACATGTAACACATAAAAAAGAATTTGCCTTTCTAGCCCCCTTCCCTAGATTCGCACATGTTTTTTTTCCTTTAGCGGGGTTACGATCGCTGAATTAGCTTGTTCAATATTTACTATGCAATGGGATGCTCCGCCACTGTTCAAAAAGCAAACCTATCTTAAGTTTTACCTCGCTTGCACAGTAAATGGCGCCTATTCCTAGTAATACATTACAGCAACAGCAGGTGAGGACTCCGATTATCCAGGCCAAATCAGCACTCTCCCTGCGGTCTGTCTGTACAACAATGGGAGTGGGAGAGAACTGAAATAACAGACGGATCAATTTATAAAATATATTTATGGACAATCTTATTTCAATCCTATCAAATGCTTTCAGAAAGACAAAGTTGAATACAAATATATCCTGAAAGGAGAAAATGTATGTCTGGAGCTGGAATCGATCCCGGGACCGCTGCATCCCAAATCAGATGCTCTACCACTGAATTACCGTCTAATCTATTAATTGTCCTCTCTCTTGAAGACGCAATCATATCATAATCATAATCATAATTATGACTAACCTGCATGAGAACAGTTGGGCAGTTCCATATCTCTTTCTTTAAACCAGATATAACATATGGCAGGCTGAGGGTGTTTGACTTATTTACTGAGGTCGAATAATGATAGACCTCTCTAGAACAAGCTAGGTAGTAAGTATGTCAGACCATCGCTACTTTTATAACGTCTCTTTCGTTAATTTTACTGGCTAAACAATTTAATTAACCTGTTAAATCTTTCTTTGAAAGCAATGAAAAATTATACGGATGCTACAGAATTTGAATTCTTCCTTAAAATGTACATGATTCTGAGTATGTATTTAGGTTCCTTTGTTAAGATAAATTATTTTATTTTGCAAGTTCTACGGTTATACGAGGGTCATTCAAAAAATACGTAGACAATGTTTCTCATTGTCATATAATTATTACAAGATTATAGATCAACACATTTTCGTAAACAAAAACATTTATTTTGTCGAAGTGTGAAGTTTTATTCCATTTGCTTGAATAGAACGTATGTTAGCCAAATTTTAAAGCAACATCTTTTGTTATCACGGAGCACGGTTAACCAACATTGTAACGTCAAAAAGAACGTTGAGGAAGTATCTCAAAATTACTCATTTTTTAAATTTCAAACACGGTTTGTAGCGTCTTCTCCATTCAAAAAAACATATCCGTAACACTTAACATCTAGTTTGGTAACAATTGTACAAATACGCTTGAATTGAATTGTCAGTGTTTTCAATTCCTTGAATTACCATGTGACTCTATTAATTATGCAACAGTGAAGCACACATCACGTTAAATTACGTTCCTAACTCTTTGGGCAATATTTTTAACTTTAACCTGTTTCTTTGCAGACAATCCATCGTCCGATTCAAACTCGCTACCACTCAGAAATTGTATTTTCCATTTAATACAAATACACAGATCTTTTTCATACAGATCCTGGTTAATACGGATTTTTTAAGCTTGTAAAAGTAGTTTCCCGAATATAAAGTATAATCTTATTGCTACTCGCTGCTCCGTGACGTCCTCCAACGTCATGGTTTTTTGCCTTTTCAATCAAGTACATATGTATTTAGAAACTGATATCTTTTAAACGGAGCGAGATATTACATAACCTGATATCATTTTATTTAATACAGCAATACTTGATTTAAACATGTATGTTTTATTTTGTTTCAGCTCCATTTATTAGAGGTATGGCTGTAAATACTATAAAGTGAAAATTAGTAAATTACTCAATTTTGACGGTGCTCCGTGACTCCATTTTTGCTGTTCTAAATCCTTGGTAATTTTTATAAATATGAAGATACATTATAATTTTTTTACTCAACTTAATTGAATCTGTTGTTAAAATATTTTTACCAAATTTGGATATAATATGACGTTAAATAAAAAAGTTATGACGAAAGTCTACGAACTTTTTGAATGACCCTTGTAGATGGGTGTTTTAATACTAATTGTAGGGTTCTCCATGGCAACTGATCCCTTCTTTGATGAATTAGAGGTCCGTATTTCCTCTGCTCCTAAATTGTATCGTTTGAATGGATTTTTGAATTTGAATACCATATATTTCATATGTCGGCTAGATATTTATTTACTGACTCGATATTATTAAAGTGAAACAAATTGAGATAACGAACAGTACAGTATTCAAGCTCAAAATATATTTGCAAAAAAAGTGGGGAGCCCCCCACCGTTCCGACGCCTTTGAAATAAGACAGAAAAACCACACGAACCTCAAAACATCAGGTGTGGTATCAGGTGCCATGGAAGAGTCAGTACCCCCTGTCGACCGTTCGCCATGTGCTCCATGATCGGGAAATAACGGAAAAAACCGTCGTCAAATCAGTGTGTAAATAATAAACTAACAGTTACTATGAAATAATCAGTCAGCATTTGACTCATTTACATTTGCTGACAACGTCTTAGTACCGTCCACAGAACTTACGAAATAATGACTTTCATCGAGACTGCTGATAATCTTGTTTCATCAACTTGTTTGTCAATAACTAACCTCGTTTTAGAAATTGTTCATAAGTAGAGTGTAACGTGCAACGCGGCCGAGCTTGGTGTTTGGTGATATGTCTTGTATCACCGAGGCGTTACACTCAGGTTCGTTAACCTGTTAACTCTGTTTTGTTGACCAATGCAATTATAATCAAATATATACAAATACAATGGGGTTTGTTCTTGATTGGACAACCACTAACTGTGGTCAACGGGTGTCTCCCGCAAGTAATTTTCTTCTTGCCCTGCCTCTCCACTATTACTGCTGCATCTTGGCACTTCCCCACCTCTAATTGTGGTATGCCACCTCTCTCTACAACCAAGTGACTGCCTTATTCAGGTCCAACGTGCTTTGGTGTACTGTGAAACACTTAGCTGTTCATCCCCTGCATCCGTCTGCCTTATTCAGGTCTTACGACCGTATGCAAGAGAAGAAACAAACTATTGATTATCCACTCTGTCACCAGAGAGCTCCCCTGAGTTCCCGTAACACAACATACATGTATTACCTCAGTGCAACCCCCGTACACAGGTAGTTTCATACTACTTGTATGATCTGAGAATTAATATTTTTTAGTGTTTAAGAATTTACATAAGAACGTAGGTAAAACGTTAAAACGAAACTAAATCACGAAACCAGTTTCCGTTTCAAGAGCATGCTCTTGCGTACCGAATCAACTGAGATATATAAACTCATGCAGATGATGAGGGTATCTTGCTGCATAAGTAAGGGAAGTTGACGATTGAAAAGTTACAGTCATCACGTTTATCATAGATCTTAGTTGTTAGATTACCATTAATGTCTTTTTCAAATAAAATATCTAAATATGAAACAGATGTGTCAGACTCTGTAGTATCTTTTATCTCAAGCTCACCGGGATATATCGTGTCTACATAAGAATGGAAATTACCTATTCTTTATTAACAATACGTAGTAATAAATCTCAATATCGACAAGTTATATGATATCGCCTTCAAACCTGGAGGATTTACTTACTATAAACTTTAAGGGCCAACTAACGACTTAAACTTATTAACTAGTATATTACTCTTATTTTATAAATCGAGTTTGAAATTCATATATACAAGGAACTTTAAGATTATTTATAACTATATCGCAATATGTATGCTGTATTTTCTTGCTATATTTCAGGAATAATGTTAATTTGGAAGATTGAAAAAACGCCAATTAGAAATTTTCCGAAAACTGAAAGTGAAAGCTAATGATTCTAACTAGCGTGTCTCGTAAAGCGCTTGTCGTGATTAGTAATATTTCTGTTTACTAGCTGATATAGTGAGTGGTAGGTGTCTCGTGAAGTGGTGGTCGTTTTGATACCAGATAATTTAGTGAAAGTAACTTATAAATTTACTAATCTTATCTAGTAAATATATACAAAAACCTAGGAAAACTACTTTTAAGGTAGTGATTGTATCGGCAGTAAATTTACTAGTCTTTTCAGTGACTTTAACTTAAGTTATTTTTTACAGGGAGGAGGGGTATGGCCAAGGCAAATTTGACAGAAAAACAAAACGTCACACATTAAAAGTCATAATTTTCTGTTTTGTAACTTCATGAACAGATTTATCAAATTCTGAACAGTAAACATTAAATTAAACAGTAGGCATATTGACCGTCTCTTCTTCTGTACATTGTTGATCAATTTAATGTATGAATATATTTTATGCAGGCTATATGGATCTGTTGTCGATTCTTAATTACCAGGTAGAATGAAGAGTCTAGAGACAAACTTTCGGGCATTTCTTGTCTTATGACACCAGCTACAGTACAAAATGTATCACCACAAAGACAATAGTTCCTACTCCCGTCAAAAAGGCGAGAAAACTGAAGAAGTACGACCATTTCCGAAGAGAAATTCCACTGACGATCTTCCTTTCATTGAAAAAATTGGTTGCCTGCAATTAAAGAAAAGAAGCATATCAGTCCAATATGTGTAGTTTTAATTTTAATTTTAAAATAATGAACGAAATACGCTCGATTCCCGCCTACATTTTGCAATCATTTAATTCAATATAAATGGCAATTTTGCCATAAATTCTTTGTTTTATACAAGAACAGTTAACGGAAATTAATGAACTGTCTTAATACCAGCACTAAATTGTAAATTATCCACAACTCCAGCTAATGAAAAAAAGTGGGGGTAGAAGATATTTTCCATTGAAATTGGACTTTTAGGCATCACAATATTTTGAAATAGTCTCAGATATGATGAAATATTTCTTAAGTCTTTTATTATAATTTGGGCAAATAAATAAAACATAAATATATTAATAAAATATAATGTTTTTAAATCGCTTTGAAATTGGTGGAAAATAAGCAGTTTTTTTGTCATTAAACATATATATGCCCCCCCCCCCACCCCACCCCCGTGACACGCAAAAAGCTTTAATTTGGTATGTATTTGTGGTAAAAACAGTCCATATTACCATTTTACTTGTAAGAAGGAATTTTTGTGTGACAGGGGGTGGGGGGTAAAAATGTTTTCCGTTTTCTGTTTTCCGTTGATTTCTATAGTGAAAAACTCAAGTTTTACCAAAATCTTAGAGTTATCTCTCTTTGTTTTCCAAAATAAGTAATGTTTTATGAGAATCCACATAAGTACAGATGTATCTATAAAACATATTAAAAATTCATCGAATATGTTAACTTTTGAAAATTGACTTGTAGGTAGGCGAAAGAACAATGCTATCGTTTTTTAAATGTATTATGATAAAATGAATACATGCGTGGACACTTGCAACATCAAACGGAATAAATATGATAATAAAAACCTCTATAAATATATATATTTAGCGTATATAGTGCATTGATGTTAGTTTAAGATTTGTTGGTTGTAAAATGAGCTTCATAAATAACTTTAATTTCATTGCGTCTAAATGCAATATGTATGTCGGTAACGATTCTTAAATCAAACTGACCTAATAAGTGTATCTCACTTCCATTCATATAGGGTGGCGCTGCGAGAAATCTATCGGCAACGAAAGCTTGTTTTATGCGCCCCTGAACGAAGTCCTGTCCGTCCGTCTATTTGTCGGTGCCTTTGTCTAGCTAATTGTCTGTTCGTCCACAAAATTTTAACCTTGTTCATTACTTTTGTGACTGGATTGGGTTATGGCTTCCATATTTCACATGTGTATACCTTGTAACACGACATCTCCTCGGTTACTACCAAATTTACCTCTTGACCTTGACCTTAGAGTTTGACCTACTTTTACAAAAAATGCAACACTTTCACCTTGGCTATAACTTTTGAACAGTTTGAGCAAGGGCTTTCATACTTCAAACATGTGTATTCATTGTAATAAGACCTCTCAGTGGGTATAAATATTTTTTACCTTGACCTCAGAGTTTGATCTTGGCCTTTGGAGTTTGACTTGGATTCTTGCATTAGTGAAAATTCAAATAGGTGATATCTCCTTTTTTATTTGAATTAGTGATATCACGAATTCGAAAAACACAGCACGGCCAAAGTAACAAGGGGGGGGGGAGTCTAATTTAAACAGGAAAACTTAACTATGTCATCATACAAAACCAGCAATTCATTAAAATACCACAAAATGGGATGATTTGCTAATTTATTATTTTAAATTTGTTGATATATCCATTGCGCACCTTAACTGTACTGCAAAGTGATATCACTTATTCGAATTCGAATCCAGCTGGTTTGGTACTCGTGAATGTTTGTAAGAAAGTCTCGACACACACTAGCTACATTTTCCAAGTGTGTACATGCTTAAAACATTCCGCATACGACGCGTACGTGCGCGTGTGAGTGTAATAATGGACTTAAAGTTGCCACGCTCGGGGGGGGGGGAGGGAAATGTTAAGAGTGAAAAAATGAGTATGATTCTCTACACATATAAATATCGGTTTCTGTGATAATGCCTTGACAATAACCGAGGTGGCATGATGATCTTATGAAAACTTCTATCTTGATGTGACGTTGTTACGCGCCAACGTCACCGTCATGGTTGGTTGGAAACCTTTTACGCATATTATGTTCTTATACGTTTCTTTTTCGTTTCAGTATATTTTTACTAGTATACTCTATGCAATGGGATGCTCCTCCACTTTTCACAAAACTTGACTCTCTTCAGTTTTACCTCGTTTGCAAAGTAAATGGCGCCGATTCCTAATAATATATTGCAGCAAAAGCAGCTGAGGATTCCAAACATCCAGGCCAAATCAGCAGTCTCCTTGCGGTCTGTCTGTTCAACAATGGGAGTGGGAGAAAACTGAAAGACGGGTCAATTTGTAAAATATATTAATGGAAAATCTTATTTCAATTCTATCAAATGCTTTCTCATTTGGAAGGGCAGAATTGAATACATATGTATCATGAAATGAGAAAATGTATGTCTGGAGCTGGAATCGAACCCGGGACCTCTGCATCACTAATCAGGTGCTCTACCACTGAATTCTACCGCCTAAATAGTATATCTGAAATGTATTCTCCCTTGAAGATACGATCCAAGTTTTAATTCCCCTGGCAAGACGTTTGCCTGCAAGCCCAGGGGTAATCAACGGCAGTAAATAATGTATAATTAACATTAAAGGAGAAAACATGGTTAGTTCACCATCCTGTACCACTTGTCCGGTCCTCTGAGTTATCCAGACCAATATCCACGATCCACTTCATTATATTACACATTGATTTTTGGTGCAAAGTCTCATTTTTGCTCTCTCTCTTCATATAAGGTATCATACATGCAGATTAAAAAAAAGTAAATGCGATAAATTTGAAAAAAGCTTATTTGCTTCTATTTCAAAACGTTCATTGATGTGCTTTAAACAAATATTAAAGGTCATTTTGAATTTCATTCAGTGACTTTAATATTATAAAATGTTGAGTAACAAATATAAGAAATATTTTACCTGTGTTCCTGGCTGTGAAGTTGTAATAGGCCTTTCGTTATCTACACAAAAGGTTATACGACCATAAACATCACAAATGAAATTTAAATCTTTTGGTTAGATTTGGAATTAAAAAATAAAAAGGGAATAACAATAACACAGTAACTCCAATGCAAAATAAAAAAAAAATAACAACATATTTCTAGAAGGTACAAACTGTAGGGAAACCAAGCTAATGCAACATACGACAAAACTAAAACAAAAAATGCACTCTGCCTATCTAATTAAACAGGTTAGTAAATAAAGAGCACAATTTGGGTCACCGAAAACTACATAAATGTTGTCAATGCGCAAGTTCAACACCCCCTTTTTTTTTTTTTACAGAATACTATTTTGTAGAATCAGATTGATTTTTTAATCTTTTAAATTTTTAAAATCACAGATTTCCCTTTTTTATTGAAGAAGCAATTGCTACTACATCGAAGAAGCAGACTTGATAAAGCCTTATTTTTAATTTAAAATGTCTGTATTAAGTGCACGTATTGATGTTATTTTCTTTAGAAAAAAACGATAATTTCATTACTATATATAAGCAGTTTAAAAATATGAATAATTATATTGAAAGCATAGGAGTTTATAAAAATACTAGTATTCAACTGACGCACGTGTTTCAGCTTCTATCTCCGTCTCCGAGAGCAGCAAAGCGTCATGCATACTAGTGTCCATGTCCTGAAAGAAATTCTATGATACTTTTACTAAGATCGGCAGGAGTGAAATATCAGAATCCAAAGCAAAATCACAAACCTGTTTTGTTTTGGTGTTATATAGTGGAAATCTAAACACCAACAAACAGGAAATTTTTGGATTATTTGATAAAATTGGCACAAAAATACAGGAAGGATGTTGAAATAATTAAATAAAAAATACTCTTTTAAAGATCATAAATTTATAAATGGTAATCAAAGAACTACGAGTACCGAAAGGAGGAAGCATTATTTCATGTTCTTGGGCACAGTTTATTTGCTTTTCAGGAAAAGGGGTGCATTTTTTTTAGTCTATTCTCTTACATTTAGGATATTGAATGTGTTACTCCTTATCAAAGTTAAGACAAATCTATTTTCTTTTATTTCACAGAAGATTCTCAAAACTTTCTATGTGGTAAACAAACTTACAAGAGAAGTCTGTGATGTCATTCAAGCAATAGCATATACGGGGAAAACTACTGTGTTAATTTCTCGCTATAAAGGCTAATATCCAAATCTCCTCTCACATCTGTCCTTATCGTTCCTAGTCATTAAAATACCCATATACAGCATAAATGTTGCAGACACATAGGTGTTGTATTTTCAAGTCCACTCAATTTGCCATATGATTGAAAAAAAACTTTTAAAGATTGATGACGGGTCGTCGATGTGTCTGAATGTCGATTTGAAGGCGGTGACGCCTCCTTATGAGTGTAAGATTCTCCAATAGGATGTAAAACAACATACAATAAATCACTCTGTACGGTACCACAACACTTTGGGAAGGTGGTGCAAATCAAATGTGCAACAATAATTTAAGAAGTGGTGTTAATCTGATGTGGATACTCAAAAATTCCAAAAAACCTTTGGGCTATTTGAAATCACAAGATTTTACCAAAATCAACAGCTTTATAACTTACGACTTTTCAATTTTATACACAAGCACTCCCGACGATAGATTAAAGTCTAGGCTTTTTGATATCATTGACAGCTGATTTTTCAATAAAAATTGAACTCGTAAATTTACTTACCTGGTCATTGTTCATTTGAGAAATTATTTTTCTTAACATTTTGATTGCACATACAAGTACTCTGAAGTTGGCATTAAAAAGATGCTTGAGTTTCTGATTGACAATATCTATGTGGTTTTTGGAGACCATATCTTCTAACAATCTATTGGAATTCTCATGGGTACCAATTGCGCTCCGTTATTAGCAGACCTATTTTCGTATTCATATGAAGCAGATTTTGTGCAAAATCTTAGGCGTGAAAAGAAGAAAATACTTCTTGTTGCCTTCAACTCTACATTTAGATATGTCGACTACGTATTGTTCATTAACAATGAGTAATTTCCATTCCTATGTCGATAAGATATTTTCTGGTGAGCTTGAGATAAAAGATACCATAGAGTCTTACACATCTGTTTCATACTTGGAGGATATTTTACTCGAAAGGACGTTAATGGTAATCTAACAACCAAGCTATATGATAAAAGTGGTGCTTTAACTTTACTATCGTCAACTTGCCTTACTAATGCAGCAATATACATGTACCTTCATCACCTGCATACGGCGTTTATATCTCTCAGTTGATTCGATACGCAAGAGAAAGCTCTACGTTTGAACAATTTCTAAAATATAGATAAATTATTGACAAACAACTTGATGACACAAGAATATTGGCAGCCTCGTTTAAAATCATCATTTCGTAAGTTCTATGTTCGATATAATGACCTTGTCAGTAAATATACTATTTAGATTTGAGTCAAATGCTGACTGAAGTTTTTCATACTAATTGTTAACGCCATCTCTTAAAAACTTAATTGACGACGAATTTTTCCGTTATTTCCCGATCATGACAAGGAGCACACGGCGGGTGTGACCGGTCGGCATGGGATGCCCACTCCTCCATGGCACCTGATCCCACCTCTGATGTTTCGGAGGTCTGTGTTTGCTCTGCAAATATTTTTTATTGTTTTATGGACTTTTGATCTTGAATACTGTTCGTTATCTCCTTATCTATCATTTAGATACTTAGTTTCTATCAAAATCAGTAACCTTAAAACATATAACTTTCTACAATTAAAATTCATTTACCTTGTCAATGATCATTTGCATTATTGTTTTGTTAATAAAAGATCATTCTAGACATTAGTACTCCGAAGTTCATATTAAAATGACGCTTAAGGTTCTGATTTACATTAGTGTTTTAGTACTATTTATTTTTTGAGATGCTTTTATCATAATTCAACTATCACTAACCTGTATGAGAACAACTAGGCAACTCCATATCTCCTACTTTAAAATGATAGAGGGTGCTTGACAAACTTCCTGAGACTGATTAAGAATGGATCTCTCTAGAACTAGCTAGGTAATAAGTATGTCAGACTATTACTACTTTTATTTCGTCTTTTTCGTTAATTTTACTGGCTTAATGATGTAATAAACCTGTTAAATCTTCCTTTGAAAGCAATGAAAAAAATATACGGATGCTATAGAATTTGAATTCTTCCTTAAAATGTACGTGATTTTGAATATATATTCAGGGTATTTTTAAAAATACTTTATAAACAAATTGAAAGGGAAATTTGACGATCATACACTGTGTCCCTTTACTAGCAGAAGTTTTTATATGAATTAAGATTTATGCAGAATAATTTAACGTGAGAAAAATAGTTTTTAAATGTGCTATCAATTTTCTATTTTGATTAATCTATTTCCTTTCAATAATCATAAAAAAATTATTTTCATTTGCAAGTTCCATGATCAATACAACATGACATTGTCAGATAATACAAATCACCATTGACGGGTATTTTTTAATACTTATTGTAGGGCACATTGAATTTGAATTTTCCATTCCCGATCATTTAAGAGAACAAGATAGATGTGACCGGTCGGCAGGGGATGCTCACTATTCCATGCACCTGATCCCACCTTTGATGAATTAGAGGTCCGTATTTGCTCTGCTCCCGAATGGTATTGTTTGGATGGACTTTTTAATTTGAATACTATATATTTCATATATCGGCTAGATATTAACCCACTAACTAGAAATTATTAAAGACAAGTAACATCTCCTTCCTACCTGGACGATTTACTTACTATAAACTTAATAACAACTTAAACTTATTTCCATTATTCTTATTTTATAAATCCATTTTGAAATTCACGTAAAGGAACCTCAAGATTATTAATAACTATTTTAATAATATATTATTTTCATACTTTATTTTCATTTTGGAGTGGATTCAACTAAAATATTGGGATTTTTATTAATCCATCCTGCATGTAAATTTCACTGAATTAATACTAATTTGGGAACTGCAATAATAGATTTACAGGAAGAATTCCATTACAATAAAAGTTGATAGGAATGACGAGGAAGTAAAGGCATTGATTCTCTTTTGAGATACTGCAGTAAACAAAGAAAACTTCTGTGTTTGAAGATTTGTGCGAGAAGTATTTCAGCTATGGCTAAATTTGTTGATGACAATTACTGGGTAAATCGTGCCCACGAAGAAGCTGTGGAAAGTAAGTATTCTCGATCGTCTCCATATGACTAAGTAACATTGAGCAGTCAGTGTTTCTGTTGGTTTTGAACTATAAAAAGGCAGGTTGTGCGTTCGTTTTTTTTTCGTGACGTCTATTATAACACAGTCTGAAACATTACAAAGAAATATAATTCAAAATGAATTCAATTTATTCCAACTTAAAGAAAACATTTTTTTTTTGAAAACATAAAAAACATAGTTCAAGACATTGTTTGCATCACTTTCTTTAAGGATTGTGCATGAGATTTCAAATGCAATAATCGAATAACTTATCATTCTGTTTTCATTAAATCGGAGGAGATACAAGAATTAAAAAAAAATACTACACGAACCATATGCTTTTTTTACTATATCTGTATGAAACATATGGAGATAACGAACAGTATTCAAGACCAGAAGTCCATAAAACTATACAAAATAGGAGCATAACAAACACAGACCTCCAAAACATCAGAGGTGGGACCAGATGCCATTGAGGAATGAGTATCCCCTGCCGACTGGTCACATCCGTCGTGTGCTCCTTATCATGATCAGGAAAAAACAGAAAAATCCGTCGTCAATTCAGTGTTCATGTATAAACAATGGATTAACAGTTAGTTTGAGAAACGTCAGTCAGCATTCGTCTAGGAATCAAATTTATGCCCACAGTTCACTTTCTAAAAATGAAATTCTTTGAAATCACGATTTAGTGATTACTATTAGTACTTTTGATATTCCAAATAAACGAGGTAAGTTTAATCTATCCTACTATACTGGATTCCGAGACTTCATTAAAATTCTTTCAAAAGACATACGTTGCCGGTTCTAGTAAATGTTCTACAAAGCCCTTATTTTAACTACTCATAGTATATAAACTGCTGTAAGAGGAAACATTAGACATTATGTGCTTCACCATTTTCTAGAAGTAATGGGAATAAAATATGGAGTTTCTAAAAATTCCGAAGAACTTTTTAGGAAAATAAAAAAATAGCAAAGAGTATCAAAAGTTTATAACATCAAAACGTACTTTTTTACATCATATATAATCATTCCTCACGGTAAATTAAAAAAAGGCTAGATATTCTAGACAAATGCTTCTTTAAGAAAACTGAATTCTGACATTTTCGTAATTTTCGATTGGTCATGAACAAAATTACGAAATAAAACAGACAAGTTCTTTGATATTGATATTTGAAAAGGATACAGGGATTCCTCACTTACAAAATGTAAGACACAAGTTAAAATTTCGATGATCATCCTTCGTTATGCTCCTTTACAAGCCGACCTGTGTTTATATTTTTATAAAGCAGAATTAATTCAATTATTTTTAATTGATTTTAGAAGAAAAAAACAGCAACATGTGCTATGGTCTTCAAATTGACATTAAGATGTCTCATGAACAGTTTATAATAAGTAAACTTAATGTCTCTTAACATACAATTATTTTAGATGCGAAATTAAAACACCAGCAAGGAGAGGGGCCATGTGTGATGTTTGCTTTAGATACGTCAGGAAGTATGGCCGGGGAAGCCTTCCATCAGATGAAGACGGCTTTCATTGACATCATAGACGGTAAAGCTTCAAAATCAATCATAAAAGCACAGAATTTCAAATAAATATAAATCTTGAAAATATACAGACTGAACATTTTAACTTTTCTTTACAAAGAATACGCCAAAAACAGCATGGATGAAACTGTTGCCGTCGTTACTTTTGGAGAGGAAGTCAAGTTTCGTCATTATTACTCCAATAATTACCAATCGCTGAAAAGATGTCTAGGTAAACAATGCCATTGCCTCTAATTTATTTCTTTTCTTCTCAATTTCGTAAATTTGGGTCGATAAAAACTTGACTAATTGCATGATTTTTATTTATTTATTAAACAATGCTTGACGTTGCTAGATGACGTGGTCTGTCGGGGTGCCTCTCCCATTCAGGCGGCCATTACTCTCTGTCTGTCGGGGTTGGCTTTTGGTGGAGGTAAGCAAAGGTTTCTGTTTTTGATATTAAAGGTGGGATCTACTTGTGAATAAAGTTTCCTAAATGAAGCTCCAGTTAAGAAAACAGATGGTCACAAATTGTAATCAGTTACTGTATACGGGGTTATTTTTGTTCCATGTTATTTACGCCCTTTTACACTTGGTTTACAAATTGGCCCCGCTTTAAATTCGCCAAGTCCCAGTTCTCTTTAAGAATTTATTCTGTGAATTCGCCTCGTTTTAAATTCGCCCACTCGTGACAAGGGCGAAAGGGGCAAGATAAAACGGGGACGAAAATTTCCCTGTATAGAGTTTTAATTATTATTTTTTCAGGATATAATACAGGGATAGGAATGTTCCAAGTAAGAGCTAAGCTAGTACTGATTACCGATGGTAAACCCACGACTTCAAACATGATAGGGGGAGAAGAGGACGAAGATCTTATGGACCCAGTAGAGGTTTACCTGATATCTGAATCCTCTTCCATTAAATAAAAATCTCATTAGTTTCTAATGATTGAATGAATCATACTATGTGTGGATAATGTTGAACAAGACAATTTTCTGCAAATACAAAAGGAATTATTATTATTATGTTTATTCAGGAAAAGAGTCAACTTCATTACAAATCATAATACAAATTTCATTCATAAATAAATTACTCTGTAAAAAAATAACTAGTTAATGTCACGAAGAAAACTAGTAGATTCACTACCTTAATAGTAGTTTTACCAGGTATTGGTATATTTACTAGATAAGATTAGTAAATTTAGAATTGATGAGTAACTCTCACTAGGTATCTAAGTATCTATACGACCCCGCTCCACAATTCAACTATCTTAACCAGTAAACTGAAAGTTTACTAATCACGACCAACGCTTTACGAAACTGTAATGTTGTGAGAGAGAGGTAAAAGAACACTGAAACTTCCGCCTCTCCATTAGCTTGTGGCCATAACGGTGTTATTTTCCTATGCTGAAATCCTAGATGTTTTGCAAACTCCTTGAAGAGCGATCCGTTAAACGGAGGTCCATTGTCGGTTTTCACTACATCAGGAATTCCAAATAAGGCGAAAACGTTGTCTAGTTTCGGTATCACTGCCTTTGCTGTTAATTTTGATAGAATTTCGACTACAGGGTACCTCAAATAATCATCAACAACGACCATTAAGTAGGATCCGGACGGAAATGGTCCACAGAAATCCATGCTGACCTCAGACCACGGTCGTTTGGGTAGGGGTGACATCTTCAACGGTGTGTACTGATGCTTGACAGGGAACGCATCCTTTTCAAAATTCTTCTACTTGCTTATCTATATTGACAAACCAAACCTTTTCTCTTAGTAGCTGTTTAGTTCAGACTATCCCCTGATGACCTTCATGCGCTAATCTGATCACTGTTTGTTGTAATGATCTCGGAATGACCAACCTGTTTTCGATGAGTAAAACGCTGTGGTTTCCGTCACGGTGCAAAGTCAGTTCATTTTGCCTTCGTCTAAAAGTTTCAATTGTTTTATCAAGATCTTTAAATTCTGGAATCTTTTTCTCGGAAAGGATTGCTTCAATTACATGTTGAAGGATAGGGTCTTTTTGGGTTTCATCGCTGATTTCGGCTAAGGTCAAAGTTTTTGGTACGGCATTCTCTGTTACGTAATTAACGTATTCCTCGGCGATGTCTGACAGACTGTTGATCTTTGTTGACTTAGACGGATGCCTGGACATGTAATCTGCCGCATTTGTTTTCCCTGGAGGTACTGTAGTCTAAAATGATATGGTTGCAGTTTTAATCGCCATCTCTCTATTCTCGCGGGAGGCTTTGAGTGCGGATGATTAAAAATCGCTTCCAATGGCTTGTGGTCGCTAATGACTTTGAAATCTTGACCAAACAAATACAGATGAAAATGTTCACATCCCCCAACAACTGCCAGTGCCTCGCGCTCAGTTTGTGAGTATCGAGTTTCCACATCATTCAACGCACGACTTCCGTACGATATGACTTTGCCTTCTTGGGTTAATAACGCACCAAGTCCTACGGGACTTGCATCAACAATCATTGTTGTTTCTTTTGACGGATCAAAATATGCCATAACTTTGTCACTTGTAAGTTCATGTTTCAATATGTCGGATGCTTTTTGTTGATTAGGTTGCCACTCAAACTTCACATTTTGCTTGGTTAGCTCTCGTAATGGCTCAGTAATTGTTGAATAGTTTGGAATAAATCTTCCTACATAGTTTGTCATCCCTAAGAAGCTTTGGACTTCACTTGCATTTGACGGAATCTGAGAGGTCTTTATCGCATCGACTTTTCTCGGGTCTGCGGAAATTCCCTCTGAACTGAATACATATCCATAGAATTCAATTTGCGTTTTGTTGAATTCACAAATTTTCTTTGT
>NW_026930886.1:0-4359 GCF_032062105.1 Saccostrea cuccullata
AGAATTTTCTCTGAAGTTAAGTTGGTTGCCGTAGTCTAGGGTTTTAAAATGAAATACATCTTATGATTTACCCTGGTATCAGATATTAAGTTTTTTTTACAGAAGCATTTTTTTTAAATGCAAGAAATGCACATTACTGCAGTGCCTAAATACCGTATAAGTGGAAATTTTAGCGAGACGCAAATTTTCTACCTAAAATCTGGTATTTTATTTTTAGCGAGAAGCAATTTTAGCGATTTTATAATACTAACTAAAGAAGCTTTTACAAATAATACGCAATTAATTTTTAGCGATATTCAATTTTAGCGATGGCAGCACTCTCGCTAATAATGCCAAAATTAAATCCTCGCTAAAAAAAACTCTACTTATACGGTAAATCGAATTGAAAATGATTTCCCTTGTTTATAAAAAACAAGATTCATTCTTAAAAAAAATTCTTACTAGATCTGATACCAAGGACATCCATTGAGGACACATCGGCGTCACTTCTCCCTGTCAGTAGCTGTCCTAACACTCGCTCTGTGGCGTTCAGCCGACGATCTGTGGTCTGTTCCAATCTAGATAAACGCTCTTCAACGCTGGTCAAATTCCGGCCTTTCAGGAGGATGGTCAATTCAGCCGTTGAGACAAATACACAGAGAAGCGGCAAATGATAAAGGAACATCTTAAAATGTTATTCTAAGTTTTGCCCTGTTAATTCGTTTCTGCTCTGTAGCTCGAGGAGGCTATATAAAACGTTCATGTTGTGAAAATGCTTTTATAAATATTCACATTTTAGCTTGCCTGTTTGAGTAATATTTTTGGGTTTACTATTCTGTATTCATTGACTGTTGTCAACTTTGATTTTGGAGTCAGATTAAAGGAATAGGCATACAAAGTTATATTTTGGTTTATCTCTTTTTCTACTCATTGTAGCGTTCATACATTCACACTCAGCTTTTGAAACCATTTTTCAGAAAAAAAAGATAGTTCGAACGAGATGTCATTCTTTTTTCGAAGGTAAAATAGATGTTCATAAATATTAAATTTAAACCATGCTATAAAACATTCCAGAAACACATGTTAACATTCTGTGTCCTGATTGGTTAAAACGTATAAAGCTTCAAAAACGTCGCGAGAAAAATCTTTAATTGGCGTCAGCAGAGATCATGGTATCATTGTCTTCATTGAAATGTTTTCTGTATGTTTGGTAAGTTAATCTTATATATGGAAACGTTTTCTGGATTATTTTTAAAATGAGGATAAATTGTATCTATCTAATTAAGAGAGAGAGAGAGAGAGAGAGAGAGAGAGAGAGAGAGAGAATGAGAGAGATTTTCTTGGATTCTATTTTGACAATATGCAGACCTTTCTCTTATTTCAGTTTGGTTTGTAATTTCTGCTTCGTAAATTATGCTCTTTTTAAATGTTTTAACATAACAAGAAAATATTTAATATTAGGATACATCGATCTTATATAATCTCAGTATTTGTCTTTGCTAAGATAAAAAAAGTCAGAAACTATCTTGTAAAACTACGGAAGCCTGTTGAGGCCAGTTCAGAGACAAAAATATTTTTATTGCCTATAACCGCAAGAATCAGTGCGTTTAAACACAAAACATTGCGAATTATTGTAATAATCAATGCGTTTATGCGCAATTTACTTTGCGTTTAATCGCAATCGTTTGTGTTTAAACAACATTTTTTTGGATTTAAACGCAAAACTTTTTTTTGTGTTTAAACACAATAATTTTTTTTCCGCTTAATCGCAATAATGTTTAATCGCATTCATATTTTTGCATTAATATTGTGTTTAATCGCAATGATTTTTTTGCGTACAATCGCAATAATTTTTTGGCGTTTAATCGCAATTTTTTTTTTAGTTTAATCGCAACAATTTTTTTGCAATTTAATGATAAGATTACAACAAATACAATGGCCCGATTCTAACAGCCATTTGGTTTGGTTTACATGTACCACTTTGAAAATGTTTGCAGTTTGTAAGATTTGAAGATTAACAATGCCATCCTAACAACAAAGTTTCTTAAATATATTAGTGGGGTTCCGACGGTCCGATATATTAGTGGGGTTACCCCCCCCCCCATTCCGACGCCTATGAATATTACATGGCTTCAAGGGCAGCATACCAGAATATTTGGCCTTCGGCATCGGGCGACTTATAACACCCCAGGGCTTTTCTGTCAAGTTGGAGCAAATATTCTGGTATTGCTGCCCGAAAATTAAGCCATGTAATATATGGTATATAACATTTTTAAATACGGAACCCAAACCTGTCATCAAACATATTTATTAAACACTATGTACACATGTGCGTTGAGTATACACTGTAAATCCAAAATATCTCGTTCTATTTCATGACGGAATGTTGTCAATATGCTGACACTTGCGTTGATAACCTTTGTTACATATTTCCGATTTTTTTTCTTTTCAATTAAATTTTCTAATTCCTCTAAATTCAAAATGAACAAATCGCAGACGTTGTCCGAACATTTTAATTTTAATTTGCCTCTGTGAATTTTGAACCCGACGTAATTTATATGCAGAATGATTGCACGTGAGGGAATATAACTGTGTTCGGGAGGGTAATATAACTGTTTCCGGTGAAATATAACTTTTCCGGTTTGATTAGGGAATTTTTCAGGATATATGCAAGAGGGAAGTTTAAAAATATACAATAAATCAATCAATCAAAACACTATTCTCCTCATTAGGTAACTGTACAAAAAGGAAAGAAATATCTGTATGGGTCCATTGCACTCTTCAAAGATCATAGAAATGATTGCTTTTAACTACAAAGATTATTGTGTTTAAATGCAAAAACGTATTGCCTTTAAACACAAAGCACTTTGCGTTTAATCGTAAAAGATTGAGTTTAAACGCAATGAGTATTGCGATTAAATGCAATTAGAAATATTTCTTTCTCTGCACTGGCCTCAACGAGCTTCCGTAAGCCATTATAGGTATTGTTTTTAGTGTTATCTCTCTGTTTGAAGCGTGCCTGACTTGAAAAAAAAATCAATGATTTAAAGCTGAATACGATTCGTAAAAGGAATATGTCCGTCATTTTTGTTCCCGAGTCTCGCTACTCTGCAAACCCCTATAAATGGGGAAGGACTTAGTCATTGTTTAGTGTAATCAGTCGAAACTGGTGTAGACGAACGTATGCAATAGAGAACTCGGTAGCGAGAATGATAACATAATACCTCGTCTAATTCAGGAAAATAAGATACTAAATAAGTTTACAGTTATAGTTGTATAAGTCAGTGCAGTATACAAACAACACAGATAAATGTAACTGCAATAAAATATAAACAAAGGTAACATAAGATAATCAGCACGAACACGGGACGCCATTCCACGCCGATACCTGTGACAATAAAGCAGTCAAATGTAACGAAAGCGACGAGTAAACTCTATTACTAATGCATCGTAGATAATACTATCGAAAATGGCATATGCCTATTTAAGAGTCGTGTTCAGCTTTAAAGATGTTAACTGAACCAAGCGACAGGTGTATTCAAACAATAAAATGCTGTCTTTGTTTATTATTACTAGAATGAACGGAAGCAGCTGTTACATAAAAAAATAGAAAACCCGCGTAAAAGCGACTTATGTGTTTTTTTTTCTGCAATACCTGCGGCAGTTAATTCCAGTAATAACAAAGAAAGAAAAAAATTTTATAGTTACCGGCCGCCAGGAGGCGGTCGGTTACTTGATATGAAAGTTTGAAGTTGACGTGCGTTTCTGCGGAGTTAGAACAATTTAAATAAAACTATTTAACGTTCATATTATAGAATATTAAACAAAAATATTTTTAAATGTTCAACATAAAGCACAATAATCATAAATTTAAAATCATATAAATAATGGGGGTAAGTGTTTCATCCAGTCCTGATTGACATACTCCGGCATGATTGAAGTGCGGCGAAGTTATATGTAGGCATAGTCTAAAAAAAGACCGTGTTGTGAATCAACAATTTTGCTTTCTCTTTTTAAACAGCCTATACGGGATTTGTTGTATTTATTTTGAAATGACGTGTATATTTATACAAACATTTTCTATGGAAAATTTAAAAAAAATTGATGAAATATGTATTTCTTAAAAGGACAGAATCTTACAATATTTTGGTCCAAGAGACTAGGATAAAGCACTTTTTACAATGTGCCATGCATTTTCCCGCCACATCTCAACACCAAAACAAAAAGACTGAAAGAGAAGAAATGTAGTGGTGGATTTAAAGGGAGTTGTGGAAGGTTAATTTCCTCTAGAAAAGAGAGAGGTGCCCCACATATTTCATATTTGTTGCGTTTTTATTAAAGTAAAACTGAAGCTTCATTTAAATTTTAGTTCTGTACTTT